>NW_022196905.1:148050349-148051270 GCF_008632895.1 Mastomys coucha | reverse complement strand
GGAGACTCTCAGAGACTGAGCTACCAACCAAAGGTCATACATAGGATGGACTGAGGCCCCCACCATACATGTAGTACATGTGCTATTCAGTCTTCACAAGGGTCTCATAACAATTGGAGTGGAGTATTCCCCTTAAGCTGCTGCCTATCTAAACTGTTCCCCTAACATAGCTTCCTTGTCTAATCTCAGTAGGAGTAGATGTACCTAACTGCAGGTACTTGACATACCAAGGTTGAGGGATACTCAAGTGGTCCCTGCGGAGATAAAAAGGAGTCAGGGATGAGGGACTGTGCAATGTAGAATGGGAAGGGGGTAATGATTGGATTGTATAATGAATAAATAAATACATAGGAAAACTGAAGACATACATTAAATTAGAGTCAAAATATGCAAATTAGCCCATAATTTTTAAATTTTGCCCTACTCAATATCTCAGGGCAAAAGCTGAGTAAGAAAGATTTTGGCCAAAATATCACACAAATGACCTCTAGCTAAATTTCTCACAAAGTCTATTTTCCACTGACATCCTATGACCTCAACTTCCTCTGGCTGCATTACTGTCAACACTCCAATCTTCCAAGTCCTGTGAGAACAACTGATTAAGCTCCATGTCTATGACTTTTGCCATCTAATTGTCTGATATTTTCCACATTCCTTCAAAAAAGAACAGATTCTGTCCAACAACAAAATCTCATTTTGATACCATTTCTTTTGCTTGTTATCTTTCTACCTTGCTACTCTGCTGCTATGATTGAATCCCCTGAGTAAAAGCATCTCAGGTAATAAATGGTTGTTGTACATGGTTCTGTCAGATCACAGTCCATCATTCTGGGAGCTTAGAATAGAAACTAATGGGAAGTACAACTTGCTCAGAGCAAGGAAGGATACACTGGAATGGGGAGTACAGAGGCTGTTCTGCCC
>NW_022196905.1:148038829-148048844 GCF_008632895.1 Mastomys coucha | reverse complement strand
CAGGGTCAAGAGGTCCCCGGGTCATAGGCAGATTCAGGCCACTCCTGACTCCTCTGGTCACTGTCACCAACACCCCACCCTGCCCTGCAGCAGCTGTGGCTCTGCCCCAGCACCCAACCTGAGCCAAGAAATTAGAGTGTGCATTTTTAGACTTGGGCCCAAGCAGCTTCTCTGGGGCTGGCACTATGAGTGTGACCCTTCAGAACAGTTTTTTTTTTTTTTTGAAGATTTACTTATTATTTTATGTAAGTACACGGTAGCTGTCTTTCGATGAACCAGATGGGGGCGTCAGATCTCATTACAGATAGTTATGAGTCAACCTGTGGTTGCTGTGATTTGAACTCAGGACCTTCAGAAGTGCAGCCAGCAGGCTCTTGAGCCCCTCAGTCCTCTTCCGGGTTACTCTCAGGTGTGCTGGTTGGGTTGCAGCTATCAGGGTTTGCCTGCCTCTCTCCCCCTCCTTCCTGCCTGTGACCCCTCGAGGTCACAAGCCTGACGTGGCGACGACCCCTAACCATTGTCACTCAGGTGCCTAAGGAAAAACGGAGCCCACAAGTGGCATTCACGAAACTGCACTATGACACCAGTGCCCTCGCCCTGCCCCCCACCTTCATGCCTGCCAGAAGTCCCGCAGCCACTTTTGGAACCAGGATGGGAACCAGTTGCAACCCCAGGCCAGCTCCATCAGCGCCAGCAGCACTGCAAGGTCTTCAAGGTCCCAGCAGAGGGAAGGGTTGCACATGTCTGCGAGGAGACAGGCAGGGGCCTGCTATGCGCTCCTGGAGCAGAGCAGGGGTCAGAGACCCCGAGGGACCGGGGCGGTGCTCGGCGGGATCCATGGGGCATGGCCATGGTGGAGAGGTCAGGGATCACTGGGATTATGCCCGTGGCTTGGTCCTGCCTCAGGTCCGCCATAGGTTTCTGTGCTCACCACTCCCCCCCAGTCCCACAGTGTCTGGGTCACGTGACTCTGGCCAGGTGGATCAGCTTGGGTAGGGGGGATTCCTCAATACTCTCTGTCACTGAGGTGCCTGGCGACTTCCCACGTGATCCTTGATCTGTGATTTGGGACCCGTCCTCACCCGTGACTCCAATAACACACGTGAATCCTAACCTGTGACTCCAACATGACATCTGCATTTCCTTGTGACCCCGACTCTGTCAGCTATCACAACACTGCCCGTTGACCCAGACAGGGCCCACGTATCTTCCTCCCTCTCACAGCCTTGGGCCCTCCCCATTGCCACTCCATGTTCTGCCCCCTCCCCCACCAACCAGCTAGGTCTTCTCCGTGACGTCAGGTGTTCCCCTGTCACGTCACACGCTTCGGCCCAGGCTTTCCCACTGTCACTCACCTCTCTAGGTCTTGTCATCCTCCGCGTGCCTCCCGGTGTTCGGGCGCAGGAGGGGGCGCGGAGAGGCAGTGCGCAGGCTGGATCAGGGGTCGCATGGTGCGGTGTCGCGAGTTCGTGAGTGGTGGAGTCGGGAGACACGGGGTCACGAGTGGCAGGTTCACGGTTAGAGAAGTCAAGGGTAGCGAGGTCGGGGCTTTCAGGGTGCGGTATCACGGGGCCACGGGTGATCGGGTCCTGATTGGCCAGCACCCAGTCAGGCAGCGCGAACTGCGCATCGGGATCTTTGGGATCTTTGCGCAGGCGGAGAAACTGCTGGTCCACCTTCATCTGCAGCTGCGGTGGCTTCCCGGGCGGCGTGGCTGGTGGCGGAGAGGCGGGACTGGCCGACAGACGGGCCCGAGGACCCGGGACACGCCCACAGACACAAGGATGGACGCGAGGACCACTACACAACGGATGATAGCAGGGGATTAAAACCCGCGCTCTGGCATTAAGGACTTATTTCGGCGCTGAGTGATGACATCACAAGGCTGCGACCAAAACAAAACAGCGCGCCGAGTGATGACGATAGGAATGTGACTAAAAGAAGGTGATAGAGATATCAAAGTGACCAGCTCACACAGTGGCAAAGGCGGGCGCGCAGCGACTGCGTCACAAAGCGCGACCACAACAAAGAGGCGGTGCTGACGGACCTGGGCCTAGGTATGAAAGCCACCCCGCGGTTACACGGCAGCACGTGGCTATTGTGTCATGCGTCGCGGGGTCCAAACCAACCCTGGGACCGCTCTGTGATTGCGTCATCGCCAACCGCAAGGATAACAAGGTGGCTGCTGTCAAGTCAACGGTTTCAAAACAGGCTCGGCTGCCACGGAATCCAATTCCGGCGAGCGGTGATGGCGTGACCGGCCGCGACCAAAACAAGGTGGTCGCGCAGATGAACAAGGCCTGTGTGGAGAACGTCAGGAGCCACAGCGGGAACGACACAAACGACTGGGTAGGCCCGCCGGCCGTGATACTTGGGTGGCCTGTGACAGCATGGACTTGCTTCATCACACAGCAACCACTAGCGGGGATGCTGTCCAGTCCAGCGGAGTAACCGCACAGTCTCGGGGCCTCGGAAGCGCTGAGAAGGATGGTGGGACTGAGGGGAAAAGAAGGAGGCCTGTACGCACGCGCACTGCCAAGCTCAAAGGCCTTTCCCGCATCCAGGCGGACAGGCATGCGCAGTATTACCCACTCGCTGATGGGACAGGAAACACATGCGCACTGGGGTTTCCTTTCTGCTGTCAGTCAGTGTTACAGAGGGTGGGACTCGGCTCCTGTCACTCAACCCTGTCAGTCACCGTGACGGAGGGCGGGACCTGGCTCCTGTCCTATTTCAAATGAAAAATGAAAAGGGGCCAACTGGTTGATCTCATTATATCATTTAATTTTAAAAAAGTCTGCTGGTGTATAGAAATTCCTCTGTTCTATGCACTTGTTAAAACTACAGGCACGTATTTACAAGTTACTCATGTTTTAATAAAAAGAAAAAACCCTCCCTTTGTCAGTTGAACTCCTTTTCGTTAAAGGAAGAAAACATAAAAGTTAAAACATCAACCTGCTCTTAAATGCTTATAATTTTAATAAAAGAGACAACTGGTCAACCCCATATTTTTGTTTTTGTTTTTGAGACAGGGTTTCTCTGTATAGCCGTGGCTGTCCTGGGACTCACTCTGTAGACCAGGTTGGCCTTAAAGTCAGAAATCTGCCTGCCTTTGCTTCCCAAGTGCTGGGATTAAAGGCATGTGCCACCACAGCTCAGCAAACCCCATATTTTTAAGGAAAAGGAAAAAGAAAAAACAAAAGCCCAGCCAAACAAAACAAAACAAAACAGGTCCTCTGCTGGCCCACTTTTCTGACATTAGGGATTGACTCATCTTTTAATAAAAAGGAGAACTGGTCGACCACATACTTCAGCTATATAAAGAAAAAAAACAATTTTTAAAACATATTAAAAAAACAAAATGGGCTGGCGAGATGACTCGGTGAGAAAGAGCATGGTAAGACAGGAGAAAGCAGCCAACAGACCACCACTACAAAAATAAAATAAAAAATAAATAAATAAAACAACACTACAAGGGGAAAATAGTAGAGCACGTGGGAGGCACATGGCAAAAAGACCGGGACACGACAGACACAGACCAGTAGAAGTTCTGGAGCTCTTATTAAAACAAAACAAAACAACAAAAAAACAGAGGAGCACCAGGAAACACTATCATGGAATAAGTGATGTGTTAGAATAGCAGCTCGCATCTGGACACAGCACACAATAGGCCCACACAGTTCCATGTTTAAGAGGTTTTATTTGGAGACAGAGAGATGGAATGTTCACCATATATATATATGGGTGGTGACATGTCATAGGTAAAGGTGGAAGGTGAGCCCAATGGATTCAGGAAATATGGTGGCTCTTGCCTTGGAAACAGGTCTATGAGGCCCGACTATGTGATGTCATCGGTTTTGGAGACCCCAATGCCAACATACCTCCCTTCTTGTTATTATAGAGACAAGGAAAGGAAAAGGGAGGGGGAAGTTGATGATGAAAAGGGAACAAGGGCATTGTGTCTCTTAAGCTACTTCCTGCTGTCTAGGGGTGTCGTCAATGTAGGGGTAGCTGACTTTCACCATCGGAATCTACTTGGTAAATATTCCTCTGTGGACAGAGGCTCTTCTGTCGGCAGTGGCTGGTAATCCTGGAACAGGAACTGATTAATAGTTTGGTTAGAAATTTTTTGTATTTGTTGTTGAAGAAACATAGAGACAAGATTAATGAGGCAGGGAGCAAATAATAACACCAGGAAGATGACTAGGAGAGGAGTTAACAAAGGGAGTATCCAATTCCATATAGGATTCTCAAAAATCCCAGAACTGGAAATCTCACAGTCTCTGAAATTTTTTATGTCCGACTGAAGCTCATGGATTTTATTTCTTATTATTCTGGATTGGTTGAACTGGGAAGTGAATATTATACTGGGTCATGGAGGTTGTTATCCCTGCAACTTCAGTACCAACACCCATGGCTAGTCCCATAGCGACCAAGAGTGGCATGACTTGGACTTCCCTCTTATGTTGGGCAGCTATCATATCTACAACTTGGACTGGCAGAGGCTTGTTTCCCTGGATTGCTCCCAGTTCAGGGAAAAGGAGTTACCAACATGCAAATTTCTGTCCAGATGATGGGTAGGTGATGATATACCTAAGTACTACAAAGAATTGATGTGCTTTGGACTGCAGGGCATTGTGGCAGAGATGATATATCAAGGTTTATGGTTCTATTGCAGTCTAGGGAGCTCAGATTTCCTACTGAATGAGTCCTGGAAGCCTTGAAACAGTTTGGCATGCCAAAGAGAGAGATAGTGGTAAGGTATGGAGTCATGGGAACATTGGAGTCAGGGCAGCTGACAAAGAGTGCAGTAATGTTACTTGGAGACGCTGACAAGTGAGTTAGTTCCAGGGAGTAGACATTGCCAGCAATCTTTAAAGCACCCAGGTCTGGTGACATTAAGGAGTCGGTATGCTGAGGTCAAGGTCTGAAGCAAAAGGTGAAATGACAAGTTAGTGCCATTTATGAGGGGTGATGTCAAAGAGGTAAGGACCTCAAAGGAGTGTCTGATTATCTCCCCTACTTTTGTGATATCTAGAGGTTCGGCAATTGAGACATATTTTCTTTGGATATAAATGGTAGTTACTGGGGACCCAGAATGATTTTTGTGGTAGAGCTTATCAACAACTTCTGTCTCCCACCTGGAAACCCATGGGCCTTCTATGTAGAAAAAGAGTGCCTTGCAGTGTTGACAGAAGAAAGGATTGGTCTGTGATCCTAGAATATGTATCTGGCAAGACCAATATGGGTAGCCCCCATATTCATCTGACTATTTTCTAAAAGAATCTTGTCTGGTAAAAGAGAAAGCAAGTGTAGAGATCATAATATTTAGATGAGATAACAGATACTGGGATGATAGCAATTTGGATTGGTTCCTGCCATCCGGCTATGGAACAGTTTCCTGACCCTATTTGGAAAGACTGTTTCTTATCTGTGGGGATTTCTTGAAACTTGAGTCTCCAGATGTAATGGCTACCCTGGATGGAAATGAACAGCAGAGGTATGACAAGAAACCCATGTCTAATCCAGTGAGGTCAAGCTCAGCTGCTGGAGTGGAGTCTTATTTTTGGGGATTGTGGATAAGGTGGGTGGCCTCAATGTCCTCTAGAGCTTAACAGATCACAGTCCTCTTAGGGTCGATGTGTATGAAGAAGAGTCATTTTTAGGTGGAGGAATGAAAAGGTTTGAAGTGAGACAGATGGACCCAATGAGAGAGTCCCTTGAGTTTAGCAACTGTGGGGGTCATGAGAATTAGCTTAAAAGGGCCTTGCCATCTAGGGGAGAGTGGCAAGGGCCAATGACCTAGAGGGGGTAGAAGGACTTGATCTCCAATGTTGACAGACAGTGGACAAGAGACAGTGTGTGGTTGAGGTAGATGGTGGTCAGCAAAGTTCCATAGGAAAGAATGGAGGTGGCAAAGTAATGGGGTGAGGAGATGATCTGGGAGGGGAAAGCACTTAGGTGAAAGACCAGGAGTTAGTACTGGACATCTATACATGAGTTCAGAGGGAGAGATGAGGAGAGGTCACTTGGGGAGAGCTCGTAACCTGAAACGAGCCAGAGGTAGGAGTTTTAAGCAATCAAGGTGGAGCTCCTGTGACAGCTTAACAAGAGTGGTTGTTTTTAAAGAGCATGTACTGGAGGGTTTTGTGTGTCAACTTGACACAGGCTGGAGTTATCACAGAGAAGGGAGCTTCAGTTGGGGAAGTGCATCCGTGAGATCCAGCTGTGGGGTATTTTCTCAACTAGTGATCAAGGGAGTAGGGCCCCTTGTGGGTGGTGCCATCCCTGGACTGAGTCTTGGGTTCTATAAGAGAGCAGGCTGAGCAAGCCAGGGGAAGCAAGCCAGTAAGGAACATCTCTCCATGGCCTCTGTATCAGCTTCTGCTTCCTGATCTGCTTGAGGTCCAGTCCTGACTTCCTCTGGTGATAAACAGCAACATGGAAGTAAGCTAGATAAACCCTTTCCTCCCCAACTTGCTTCTTGGTCATGATGTTTGTGCAGGAATAACATCCTGACTAAGAAAAATTGGTACCAGCATAGTGGGGTATTCCTGTAACAACCTGACCTTGTTTTGGTGAGGACTGTGGAAGGACTTTGGAACTTTGAGGTAGAAGAGCCATTGGTTGTTAAGAGCCCTATGGGATTTTGTGTAGGAGCTTGGAAGATCATGTTGAGAACAGCACAGAAGTTGGAGGCCTGGCTTGTGAAATTTCAGAGGGAAGATTAAAGACTCCTATCAGGGCCATGTTGTTTTGATTGTGAAGATTCTATGGTTCTGGTTAGCTCGGGCTGAAGTATCAGCTGTGTTTAACAAGATACCAGAACTACTAAAGCAAAAACTTTGCATTACTTGGACTATTGATGCTGGTTAGCTGGAGCTAAGAAATTAGCAGTGATTAAGAAGAGACCAGCATAACTGAGGTGATATCTTCTGGGAAGTGTTTTCTGAGAGCACAAAGAGGATGTGTTCCAGAGATAGCCCAATGTCCCTCTTGATGGCACCTACGGCATGGCCCCCTTGGCTTGCGGAACTTAGGGCAGACTTTTGCCCAATGACCTTTTTAACCACATTTGTAGCAGGTACTTGGTGGTCTCTGAGTCTTAGAAGACCATGAGTCTTGTGTGGCGGCTGTGGCTTGTTGGACAGCCTTTGCCAACATATGTTATTTTTGTTCATGGACTTTGTCATCTCTTGCATGGTACACTTGGAAGGCCAGTGCTAAGATTTCTGCCTGTGGAGTTAGAGGTCCACTCTCCAGTTTTTTATGTTTAGCTTTTATGTCAGGGTAGCTCTGGGAAAAGAAGTAGGCCATCAGAAATTGCTTACATCCTGACTTTTCAGGGCCCAGATTGGTATGCTGTAATAAAGCCTTTGTAAGGCGTTCTAAAAATTGAGATGGATTTTCCTGCTTGTCCTGGACAACCTCTTGGAGTTTTTCAAAATTTACTGGCTTTAGGGCTGCTTTTCTAAGACCAGCCAGAAGGCATGTAATAAACCTGCTTCTTCCACCAGGGATCCTGGTCTGGCACTGTCTCAGAACCAATTGGGCATATGCCATCTGTTTGGTTAATTCCATCTGCATGCAATCTTGCCTCTTCCCAAACTCATCTGCATTCACCAGGAAGTAAATTATTAGTAATAATCATGTGAACATCATGAAAGGTAAAGCTATAAGATTGAGTGTTATACTGGAACTCTTTATTAAACTTGGAAGAGTTAGAAGTATAGGAACCCAGTCTGCTTTCTATTTAAGAACATTCACTAAGTGAGAAAGGAACATATACTCTGACAAGTTCATCTACCCCAACAACTTCTCTTAGAGGAAGGATCGATGCTGGATCATGTGTCTCTGGGGAGGAAGGACTTGTGGGTTTGGCTGTGGCCTTAGAGTAGGTGACAGGAGGAGTGAAGGTAGCTGCCAGTGCAGGGTGTTTAGAGATGAATGCTTTTACAAATTATCACAGCTAATGAACCAGATTCTTACCCGCACCTAATGTCTGTGCCACCCTCCAAGCATAACCATTGTTCATTGAAACAGTTGGTGAAAGACTTTATGGATAGACCATCTTAATACACACACCATTTCTTAAATGAATGTAACCTGCTCTCTGTAGGCTGAGAATAATGTCACTCACTCAAGTCAAATAGCTTTGACCATAGTAGGAAGTCTGTATCCAAAAATAAAGCCTACAATTAATTTCTTGGTGCAGCAGAACTATCAACTCTCAGCATAGCTACTATGGAGGTAAAATCCTTTGGTGATGTGAGGGTCATTGAAGTACAGCCTTACTACAATGAAATCCAATTTCTAAAAATTGTTCTTATTTTGGGCTTATACCACAGTAAGAGACAAGATTTTATACTCTACTAAATACAAAACAAATAAACAAACAAAAAGACTTCATATATTTATGTTCATTTAAGAAAATACTAGTAGTGATGTGTTATTTTGAAATATACAGTTAATATTTTGGAGTTATTTAAAATTTATATTGAGAAAAAGATATGTATTTTCAATATTGCTATAGACAAGCATCTACATAAGACTGTTAATTTTATTGTTGTTTATATAAAAAACTTTTATAATACTCACTTTTATTATTATAATATTTTATAAATTTTAAGGAATATGACCAAAAAGATATTATAGGTATTGAATGGGGGTATCTGGGAGGAGTTGGGGTTCAAAAGGGAAACAAGAATGGGATTTAATTCTATTTACTTAAAATATATTCTTAAATGTTAACAAATTCAGATAAATTGAAATCATTTACCTTTTCTCATCTTAATGCAATAAAAGTTTAAAAAATAAAAATAAAAAATAAAACACTGACACAGCAGTCAACGGAAACACAAAATACAAAAAGTTCCTAACCCAAAACATCCAGGAAGTCCAGGACACAATGAGAAGACCAAACCTAAGGATAATAGTTATAGAAGAGAGTGAAGACCTCCAACTTAAAGGGCCAGTAAATATCTTCAACAAAATTATAGAAGAAAACTTCCCTAACCTAAAGAAAGAGGTGCCAATGAAAATACAAGAAACCTGTAGAACTCCAAATAGACTGGACCAGAAAAGAAATCCTTCTGCCAAATAATAGTCAAAATGCCCAATGCACAAAACAAAGAAAGAATATTAAAAGTAGTGAGGGGAAAAGGTCAAGTAATATATAAAGGCAGGCCTTCCACTGGATGTTCTTTTATTGTTGAGAATCATAACTTGTATGTTTTAAAAGTCTCTACATAATAGTGGCATTCAAAAGGACTAGAACTTTATATTGCATCTCTGAGAATTATATAAGTAGAATACCTCAATTAATTGTTAAAAAACATAGAGATATTTTATATATAAATAACCTTAAATGTGTGTACTATGTAAGTATTTATACCAATGTGTCAAAAATAGTCTCATTTTTGTAACACTATACAAAAATCTGTAGCAATATAACCACATAGAACCTCAATTTTGCATCAAAATACAAAGACCTTTACCAATGTAAGATCATGGCTATAAAATGTTTTTGAGGGGAGAGGTTAAGAGTAAATTCAATAATATACCCCTATTTGTCTAATGTCATATGTCTATATCCACTTTTCCTTTTATATTTGTCTAATTACTTAGAATATTTTTATATCCTCCACTTTTCTTTTTAATCCCCTACCTTTTATCTAAGAAAGAAAGGATAAAGAAAAAGAATGTAGAGACAGAACACCCTGAGTCCATGCTCCTATTTTATATCATTCCTGTGCAAGAACATAAATATTTATAATTCATACCCTAAAATGACTGTACATATATATGTATGTGTGTATACATATATACATATATATAGACACACACACACACACACACACACACACACACACACATATATATATATAATAAAGTGATCAAAACCTTCCACCCCAACTTAAGGGACTGGGAAAATGATCTTATAATTATTTCCTGCTGAATTCAGGTAAAGTTCATTTTGGGGGCAAAGAAAATTAGAAAAATGATTAGTCTAAAC
>NW_022196905.1:148033555-148037057 GCF_008632895.1 Mastomys coucha | reverse complement strand
TCAACAGCTGTGGTCTCCATGGGTTTTGCCATCTGCCACTGTATTGGCTGCCCTTAGCTTGTGTGTAATCTGGACTTGGTTCCTCCCCTTTGGATGGCCACCGCTGTGCTTTGTTTGCCCTTGGGAGAAGCCTCCACTTCTGTTTTGTTTGTAAATTTAGTAGAGGCTTCTTAAAATACCCTCTACCCCTACTCTATCTCTCTTTGCAGGTGCCTGCTTCTTGGCTAAGAATTCATTTGTTTTGTGTTGTTCAGGGAAGCTTTGGCTTTGGTCTGGTTTTGTTGTTGTTGTTGTTGTTGTTGTTGTTGTTGTTGTTGCTGCCTTCCTTCCTTCCTTCCCTCCTTCCTTCCTTCCTTTCTTTCTTTATTTATTTCTTCCATTTCTTCTTTCTCTTTTTCTTTAAAGAAACCAGACATCTTGTCCAGCTAGTGTGACTATTCCCTGCTTTTTATCTGGGCCTTTTTAGGCTGAACGCTTAATTGTCATCAACTTGAGTGTCATATTGTTGAAGTTGTGGGTGTTCTGGTTCTTCCTCTCAGCTCCATGCCCCCAGAAATAAAACTCAGACTCAAAATATACTTACAAATACCTTGAATGTATAACTAGGCTCTTTTCTGACTAGATAGAACAAAATATTCTATGTGTTCTAGCTCACATGGCTGGTTATCTGTGCTCAGGTATCATGTGTCATTCCTTCCTGGTGAATCTCCTAACTTGGTCTACCTGAGAATCCTTTCTGCCTTATGACGTCCCTCCTCTATTTACTACCTAAGCCATAGGCTTTTAATTAACAGATGATGCATCCATACAATACACAAGATGTTCTCTCTGCAGTTCCCCATCTATTATGATTGAAAGTTTTGTTGGGTATAGTAGTCTAGGCTGACTTCGGTGATGTCTTGGGGTCTGCAACTCATCTGTCCAGGCTCTTCTGCCTTTGAATGACTCTGTTGAGATGTCAGGTCTAATTTTAATAGGGCTGCCTTTATATGTTACTTGGCCATTTTTCTAGTGCAGCTTTTAGTATTCTGTGTTTAATGCTTTGATTATTATGTGCCAGGAGGATTTTCTTTTCTGGTCAAATATTCTTGCTGTTCTATAAGCATTTCTTAGATTTATAATAATCTCTTTCTTTAGGTTAGGGAAGTTCTCTTCTATGATCTTGTTGAAGATATTTTTCTGGGCCTTTACTCCAGGAATCTTCTCCCTCTTCTATTCCTATTTGTCTTAGATTTGATCTCTTTGTAGTGTTCCAAATGTCCTGGATGGTTTCTGTTAGAAATTTTTGCACTTGCCATTTATTTAACTAATGTATCTTCTATGCCTGTTATTTTCTCTTCCATCTCTTGTATTCTGTTGGTAGTACTTGCTTTTGTAGTTCATGTTCTCTTTCTGAGGTTTTCCATCTCCAGGCTTACCTCCATTTGTGTTTTCTTAATTGCTTCTATTTCTATTTTAGGTCGTGAATGGTTTCATTCATTTTCTTTCCCTGCTTGATTATATTTTCCTGCATTTTTTATATTTATTAGCTTCCTCTTAAAGCCCTTTACCTGTTTGATTGTATTTTCCTGTATTTCTTTAAGGGGTTCATTTATTTCATCTTTAAATGCCTGTGCCATTTTCATGAGATAAGATTTAAGGTGATTGTCTTGCTTTTCAGGTATTTTAGGATATCCAGGGCTTGCTGTATTAGATCTGGCTTCCAGTATTGCCACGCTCCACTGTTTTTGTTGATTGTGTTCTTCCATTTGGTGTTAGCTATCTAGTTGTCTCTGGTATTAAGTGGCCTAGGAGTTTTTGCTAGTAGCAGGCCACTGGGCCTGGTTGTCTCAGATGGCAGCAGGCACCTATGGCAGAGAGAGGTGTGAATTGGAGATGGAGAAAGGACCCTATTTTAACTCATAAGTGGCCACTGAGAAAGAAAATGTTAAAGAGAACATACACACATTGGATAAAGCAAAGCAGGGTCCAACAAGGAAGCCCCAACAAGCAAACTGTAGCAATTTCACACATACACATACATATATACATACATACATATATACATACATACATATATACATACATACATATATACATACATTCAGACAGACACATGTACACATTGGATGGATGGAGCATAGCAGCCTCCAACAATTTTAAATATGCACATATATACTTATACACATATGTATATATCCACACATACACACTTACACACATATATACATACACACATATTTGGATGGAAAAAAAGCTCCAATGAGCTGCCTCCGACAACTTTACATATACACATATACACATTTATACATACATACATATATACACATATACACCTTGTTGGTAAATGAAGCAAACTCCAACAACTTTATTTTTTTCCTGCATTCCATTTATATCCCCTAAGATAATAGTCTCTACAGGACAAGAAAAATGATCTCATTCAGAAACAAATACAATGTGAAAACTACAAGAGAAAATTACAAGAAAATTGTTAATTATAAGTTCAAAAGAGTAGTTTTATTTGTCTTTTAATCTATTCATGATTATAAGTTCTAAGTAATAGTTTTATCTTTTCTTTCATATGTTCATTATGATTTCAAAGCAATAGTTTGCTTTTTCTTTTACTCCATATGGTAATTATAAGGTCAAACCAATAGTTTTAAATGTGATTACCACTTCTACTTCATGGCCATACATATATGGTGCACACCTGTGTCCTCATCTTTGCACGTGGCATAGAATGAATGTTTTTTTTCTTGGAACAAATTATTAATTTCTATTGTCTTCCTAGTGAAATTTATATGCTTCTAGTGGATGTAAGCACATTATACTCTTTTCACTATAGCCTTTACTTATAATTCTATAAGGAATGGATGTATTTTACTCTTTTTTTTAGATATTTTCTTTATTTACATGTAAATTACTCCTTTCCCAGTATCCCCTCCAAAAAACAAACAAACAAACAAAAACAACAAGAACAAAGCACTGTTGCCTCCCCCCTCCCCATGGCTGACACCCCACCCTCTCCAACTTATTGGACCTGGCATTCCCCTACATTGGGGCACAGAACATTCAGGGCCGAGGTCCTCTCCTCCTATTGATGATCGAATTTGCAATCCTCTAATACACACGTGCTGCCAGAAAAATCAGACCCACCATGTGCTGTCCTTGGTTGGTGGTTGAGACCCTGGGAGCTCTAAGGGTACTAGTTAGTTCATATTGTTGTTTGGCCTAAGGGGCTGAAAACCCCTCAGCTCCATAGGCCCTTTCTCTAACTCCTTCATTGGGGACCATGTACTCAGTTCAATGGATGGCTGTGAGCCTCTACATCTGTATTAGTCAGGTACTGTCAGAGCTTCTCAGGAGATACCTATATTTAGGATGGCTTGTTCTACCTTCAGTCTCTGCTCCATAGTTAATCTTTGCAACTCCTTCCATGGGTATTTGGTTTCCCGCTTTTAAGAAGGAATGAAATGTCCACATTTTGGTCTTCCTTCTTCTTGAGTTTCTTGGGGTTTGTGGG
>NW_022196905.1:148030958-148033461 GCF_008632895.1 Mastomys coucha | reverse complement strand
GGGCTAATAACCACTTATCAGAGAGTGCATACTATGTGTGTTCTTTTGTGATTGGGTTACTTCACTCACGATGATATTCTCCAGATCCATTCATTTCCCTAAGAATTTCATAAATTCATTCTTTCTAATAGCTGAGTAGTACTCCATTGTGTAGATGTACCATAATTTCTGTATCCATTCCTCTGTTGAGGGACATGTGGGTTGTTTCCAGTTCCTGGCTATTACAAATAAGGCTGCTATGAACATGGTGGAGCATGTGTCCTTATTACATGTTGGAGCATCTTCTGGGTATATGCCCAGGAGTGGTATAGCTGGGTCCTCTGGTAGAACTATGTCCAATTTCCGAAGGAACCACCAAACTGATTTCCAGAGTAGTTGTACCAGTTTGCAATCCTACCAGCAATGAAGTATAATGTTCCTCTTTCTCCACAACCTCTCCATCATCTGCTGTCACCTGAGTTTTTTATCCTAGCCAATCTGACTGGTGAGAGGTGGAATCTCAGGGTTGTTTTGATTTGCATTTCCCTGATGACTAAGGATGTTGAACATTTCTTTAGGTGCTTCTCAGCCATTCAGTGTTCATCAATTGAGAATTCTTTGTTTAGCTCTGTACCACATTTTTAAATAGGGTTATTTGGTTCTCTGGAGTCTAACTTCTTGAGTTATTTGTATACATTGGATATTAGCCCTCTATAAGATATAGGGTTGGTAAAGATCTTTTCCCAATTCGTTTGGTTGCCCTTTTGTCCTATTGACAGTTAGACTGAAAATGTCTAACAGAACATGGATGGATAAAAACAAGCAGACTTGGGAGCTGACAACAGGAAGGTCAGGTTGGAGACCATTTTGGACTATCTAGCAAAATCCTTCCCGACACACAGACACACACACAGACACACACAGACAGAGAGACAGACTGACTGACACACTGACACACACACACACACATACATACACACACGGGTCAGGGCAGGGGGTGAGAGAGAGAGAGAGAGAGAGAGAGAGAGAGAGAGAGAGAGAGAGAATAACAAAGAGACACATAATGTGGTTATAGAGAATCCCTTGAAGGATATCTAGATAAAATAGCAAAAATCTCAGGAAAAGACAAAAGCTTTTGATGTGATGTAGTTAGTTATGTGTGTGCATTGCTGAAGTTGGTCCAAAGACTAAGAAACCTGTATTAAAACATTATTTAGAGCTGAGTCAGAGAAGCCTTACTCTTTAAGGGCTTTAAATCAATTCACTGACCCCAATAGATAATGACAGTTTGATAAAACTTGGAAATCACAGACCTTGTTATTGAAGGCCTGGAAAAAGCAGAAATGAACTAGATTTACAATACTCTTTTCAACTCTTATCACCTCAACTTTCTAGTTAATCCATGTCAGAGATACAAGGAAGCAGAGTAAGAAATGGACATCAAGAAGGAATCTAAATTCTTCTCAAAATTCCCCAAACCAAACTTGCCTTTGATGGAGACAGAATTTGAGAGAAGCTGCTGAATTATTTAATAGTCTCCGTAAACCTATTATGAATCAAAGTATCATGTAGTATGAAATGGAAGGGTGGGAGTCACTGACAACCAGGGGTGAATCCAGTTCCTCACACTGGATTCACTGTAAAATAGCACTGAGATTCACAAATGATCACCAGGGTAGAGCAAGGCCTGACAGCTCTAATGGGCTAGAATGACCTTAATGTGCTTCCAGAAGAAGCCAGCTCAAGTGCTTAGATATCATAAACATTAGTAACTTAGGCTGAATGACATGGTTATGTCTTCAATGCATTGCACTAACTCTCTTTCTCCAGGGGCTTCCATATGCTAGCAAGAAAAACAAATGA
Organism: Mastomys coucha; assembly: GCF_008632895.1. Classification (NCBI taxonomy): domain Eukaryota; kingdom Metazoa; phylum Chordata; class Mammalia; order Rodentia; family Muridae; genus Mastomys; species Mastomys coucha. The sequence goes on along the minus strand of NW_022196905.1, from coordinate 148,031,619 downwards.
GCAAATTTCATTTAGATTTAATATCTCTAGGAATGAAATTTCATGATATGCCTTCTCATCAACAGTTTGATAAACACATATTTAAGATATTCTCCACAATTAGTTACTTAAGAAGCAACCCCTAACCTGCAGGAAAAATCAGAGGAATAAAATGTAAAATAAATTTCCATCTGAATTTTTAAAAAAGATATTTGCTCACCTCCCTCTTTATCTTCACAGTCTGCCAGCCAGGGACATGCTCAATTCTGTCTTTATAATATCCCAACATCACCTTTAGTTACAGATGTTAGTTACAGAAAACTAGCATCTTCCACTTTAGCAGGACACCTATTAAAAGGAGTAGAACTAGAAACAAGAAACTGGGGATAAAGGGTATTGCCCACTTCTACAGGACCACGTGGGCATTGGTCTTTGCTCTCCTAAAGCTGCCATCTACACAGCATTACAGACTGCTTTACAGATGGTGCATGGCACATGAATATTTCTACTTCTGGAACCCAACAGAGTTGTCTGTCATTATAAGAAAAAAGTCGCATCTTCTGGGTATATGCCCAGGAGTGGTATAGCTGGGTCCTCTGGTAGAACTATGTTCAAATTCCGGAGGAACTGCCAAACTGATTTCCAGAGTGGTTGTACCAGTTTGCAATCCCACCAGCAATGA
>NW_022196905.1:148010471-148030129 GCF_008632895.1 Mastomys coucha | reverse complement strand
GAATTGAGTTGGAATTTTGATGGGGATTGCATTGAATCTGTAGATTGCCTTCCGTAAGATGGCCATTTGTACTATATTAATCCTGCCAATCCATGAGCATGGGACATCTTTCCGTCTTCTGAGATCTTCAATTTCCTTCTTCAGAGACTTGAAGTTCTTGTCAAACAGAATTTCTACTTGCTTAGTTAGAGTTACACTTAGGAATTTTATATTATTTGTAACTATTGTGAAGGGTATTGTTTCCCTAATTTCTTTCTCCTTCTGTTTATCCTTTGTATATAGAAAGGCCTCTGATTTACTTGACTTAATTTTGTATCCAGCTACTTTGCTGAAGTTGTTTATCAGGTTTAGGAGCTCTCTGGTGGAATTTTTGGGGTCACTTAAATATACTATCATATCATCAGCAAATAGTGATAATTTGACTTCTTCCTTTCCATTTTGTATCCCTTTGATCTCCTTTTGTTGCCTAATTGCTCTGGCTAGGACTTCAAGTACAATATTGAATAGGTAGGGAGAGAGTGGGCAGCCTTGTCTAGTCCCTGATTTTAGTGGGATTGCTTCAAGTTTATCTCCATTTAATTTGATATTGGCCTGCTGGTTTGCTGTATATTGCTTTTACTATGTTCAAATATGAGCCTTGAATTCCTGAACTTCCCAAGACTTTTATCATGAAGGGATGTTGGATTTTATCAAATGTTTTCTCAGCATCTAGTGAGATGATCATATTTTTTTTTCCCTGAGTTTGTTTATGTAGTGAATTACGTTGATGGATTTCCATATATTGAACCATCCCTGCATCCCTGGGATGAAGCCTACTTGATCATGGTGGGTGATCATTTTGATGTGTACTTTGATTCGGTTTGCAAGAATTTTATTGAGTATCTTTGCATCAATATTCATTAGGGAAATTGGTCTAAAGTGTTCTTTCTTTGTTAGGTCTATGTGTGGTTTAGGTATAAGAGTAATTGTGGCTTTATAGAATGAATTGGGTAGAGTGCCTTCAATTTCTATTTTGTGGAATAGTTTGAGGAGTATTGGTATTAGGTCTTCTTTGAAGGTTTGATAAAACTCTGCACTAAACACATCTGGTCCTGGGCTTTTTTTGGTTGGGAGACTATTAATGACTGTTTCTATTTCATTAGCAGATATGGGACTGTTTAGATCATTGATCTGATCCTGATTTAACTTTGGTACCTGATATCTGTCTAGAAAATTGTCCATTTCATCCAGGTTTTCCAATTTTGTTGAGCATAGGCTTTTGTAGTAGGATTTCCTGATATTTTATATTTCCTCAGTGCCTATTGTTATGTCTCCCTTTTCATTTCTAATCTTGTTAATTAGGAAACTATCTCTATGCCCTCTAGTTAGTCTGGCTAAGGTTTTATCTATTTTGTTGACTTTCTCAAAGAACCAGCTCCTGGACTGGTTTATTCTTTCTATAGTCCTTTTTGTTTCTATTTGGTTGATTTCATCCTTGAGTTTGATTATTTCCTGCCTTCAATTCCTCTTGGGTGAATTTGATTATTTTCTTCTACAGCTTTCAAATGTGTTGTCAAATTGCTGGTATAAACTCTCTCCAATTTTTTTTTTTTTTTGTAGGCACTTAAAGCTGAGTTTTCCTCTTAGGACTGCTTGCATTGTATCCCATGAGTTTGGGTATGTTTTAGCTTCATTTTCATTAAACTCTAGAAAGTCTTTAATTTCTTTCTTTATTCCTTCCTTGACCAAGTTGTCATTGAGTAGAGTGTTGTACAGCTTCCACGTGTATGTGGGCATTCTATTGTTTATGTTGTTATTGAGGAGCACCCTTAATCCATGGTGATCTGATAGGATACAAGGAATTATTTCAATCTTCTTGTATCTTTTGAGGCCTGATTTGTGACCAATTATATGGTCAATTTTGGAGAAGGTACCATAAGGTGCTGAGAAGAAAGTATATCTTTTTGCTTTAGGATAAAAAGTTCTATAGATATCTGTTAAAACCATCTGTTTCATAACTTCTGTTAGTCTCACTGTGTCCTTGTTTAGTTTCTGTTTCCATGATTTGTCCATTGCAGAGAGTGGGGTATTTAAATATCCCACTAATATTGTGTGCAGTGTAATGTGTGCTTTGAGTTTTATAAAGTTTCTTTTATGAATGTAGATGCCCTTGTATTTGGAGCATAGAGGTTCAGAATTGAGAGTTCATCTTTGTAGATCATAACTTTCATGAATATGAAGTGTCCTTCCTTATCCTTTTTGATCACTTTAGGGTGAAAGCAGATTTTATTCGATATTAGAATGGCTACTCCAGCTTTTTTCTTGGTACCATTGGCTTGGAGAATTGTTTTCCAGCCTTTTATTCTGAGGTAGTGTCTGTCTTTGTCACCGAGGTGGGTTTCCTGTATGCAGTAAAATGTTGGGTCCTGTTTACGTACCCAATCTGATAGTCTATGTCTTTTTATTGGAGAATTGAGTCCATTGATATTAATAGATATTAAGGAAAAGTAATTGTTGCTTCCTGTTATTTTTGTAGTTAGAGCTGGCATTCCGTTCATGTGTCTATCTTCTTTTAGTTTTGATGGAAGATTACATTTTTGCTTTTTCAGGGATGTAGTACCCCTTCTTGTGTTGGAGTTTTCTATTTATTACCCTTTGAAGGGCTGGATTTGTGGAAATATATTGTGCGAATTTGGTTTTGTCATGGAATACTTTGGTTTCTCCATCTATGGTAATTGAGAGTTTTGCTGGGTATAGTAGTCTGGGCTGGTATTTGTATTCTCTTAGGGTCTGTATGTCATCTGCCCAGGATCTTCTAGCTTTCATAGACTATGGTGAGAAGTCTGGTGCAACTCTGATAGGCCTGCTTTTATATGTTACTTGACCTTTTTCCCTCACTACTTTTAATATTCTTTCTTTGTTTTGAGCATTTGGTGTTTTGACTATTATGTGGCAGGAGGAATTTCTCCTCTGGTCCAGTCTATTTGGGGTTCTGTAGGCTTCCTGTATGTTCATGGGCATCTCTTTCTTTAGGTTAGGGAAGTTTTCTTCTATAATTCTGTTGAAGATATTTACTGGCCCTTTAATTTGGAGGTCTTCACTCTATTCTATACCTATTATCCTTAGGTTTGGTCTTCTCATTGTGTCCTGGATTTCATGTATGTTTTGGATTAGGGTCTTTTTGCTTTTTGCATTTTCTTTGACTCTTCTGTCAGTGTTGTCTATGTTATCTTCTGCCCCTGAGATTCTCTCTTCTATGTCTTGTATTCTGTTGGTGATGCTTGCATCTATGTTTCCTGACTTCTTTCCTAAGATTTCTAACTCCAGAGTTGTTTCTTTTTGTGATTTATTGTTTCTACTTGCATTTTTAGGTCCTTGATGGTTTTACTCAATTCCTTCACCTGTTTGTTTGTGTTTTCCTGCAATTCCTTAAGAGATTTTTGAGTTTGCTCTTTAAGTGCTTCTACTTGTTTACATTTGATCTCCTGTAATTCTTTATGGGATTTTTTGTTTGTTTGTTTGTTTCTTCTTTAAGGGCTTATACCTCTTTACCTGTGTTCCCCTTTATTTCTTTAAGGGAGTTATTTGTGTCCTTCTTAAGTTCCTCTAGCACCACTGTGAGATATGATTTTTGATCCATTTCTTGCTTTTCTGGTGTTTTGGGATATCCAGGACTTACTGCGGTGAGAGTACTAGGTTCTGATGAAGCCAAGTAGTCTTGGTTTCTGTTGGTAGGATTCTTGCATTTGCCTTTTGCCATCTCTTGATTTCTGGTGTTAGATGTTCTTAGTGTCTCTGACTAGAGCTTTTCCTGTCCCTGCTGCCCTGCGACTCCCCTGCGACTTGTGGGGCCTGTGCCTTCCGGCTGACTGGTCCCATCTTAGAAACTCACCAGAGAGAAAATGCGCATTCTATTCTTGATTATAACTTTATTATGTCTTTCTGGCAAAATAGCTTAAACCATCTCTCTAAAATTTCTACTAACTTCTCAAACTTCCTAAAATTATTTAAATGAAACCAGTAATTCTATAAAATCATTAATTCATCTAAACATCATTAATTAATGAAAGTTCATCCTCATGTTGATCTGCAAGAAATTTGCCCAATAGTGTATGCTAATACCCAGGAATAAATCCTAATAGACTATAGATAGAAGGGTATTTCTATGCCCCAAAAGACCATGTCAGAAAAATGAGGAATACAGCAATGACAAACATACAAAGGCATTTCAATATCCAGAAGCAATCCTGGGATGAAGCTCCTGAGGCAATGCCTTTTAGGATTCAACTATCACTTCTAGGCAAAATTGTGGGCCATCTCCAGGGAGCCCACTGCAGATCCTCACGCATTTCATCCATCAATGACCATTTCAGAGGCATTTTTGCCTTATCTTTTTTTATGATTTGCATGTGTTTCTGCATGATTTTGAGCTAAGAGTGCCATTAATTAACTCTGGATTTACACTGTGAGAACATTTGGCAGTAGACTAACTTATCAGTGAACATAAAGGCACTCTCAGTAAAAACTCAATGCTTCCTTTCTTGAAGGAAATCACTGCTTTTGAAATGACACCCATGCTCTACTTGCCTGCCACAGAAAAAATCTATCACAGCTATTCTGTTTTGGCTTTTGTGGTGGCTATTCTTGGAAGTTAAATGAAGTACCTCTGGAATTAACTAAAACCCAAAGAGTTGGGTACTTTGGGAGGATTTTATTGAATACCATTTTCTTCATTTGAAAAGCCCTCCTTGAGTAGCTCTTTCTCTTCATCTGCTTGGCCTACCCTTGTCTAGCAAGTTCATTTTTTACTGGCTTTAGATCCCACTTCTTTGGAATTCTAGAACATATGAGAGACAATCTTAGACACTCAGCTACATGGACAGAAGCACTACTGGCTTCTTGAACTTTTCACTGATAGCCATTATTGGACTAGTTGGACCACAGCTTGTGAGACATTTTAACAAGTATACTTTCTACATCCATAGAGAGATTCATTCTCTCAGGTATGTTTATGAAGAGAATCTTTACTAATACAGGTGTTTCTTTTTCACCTTCCAACTGAGGAAGATGTGCTGACTAACAATAGTGCACCATAGTGTTTATAATTTGTTTCCTGGTTTTTCCCCCAGGGTTGTCTCATATCTACCAAGTGAAAAGCAGTCACCACTTATATGAACCCAGAATGAAACCACAAAAGAAAAATCTTGTTTCTTAAAATCTTTCTTTGTTAATAATCTGTGAATCTTTCCACTTTTGGGACAGATTAATAACTCTACTGCAAGTTGAATAATAGGCTTTGCAAGTTATCAACCTTGATTCCAGGAGAAACAATGGAAGTGTCAACTGAGTATTGCAAGGGTAGCTCAGGCAAGCCTAGAAGTAGCAACATGATGAGCCCAGAGTCACCTGCCCACAGAGGGAGGCACAGGCTGCTGAGCATAAGAAGCTGGAGTCATGGGTCCTTTCAAAGACAAGTATTCAATGACAGGTATAAGTGTTACTGGAATGCAAATCTCTGCAAATCTGGAAAAAGTCTGGCGGTGGACTGGAAGCCTGACCCAGGAACCACTATGCTGTGTCCTTTCAGCACAAGATAACCATAGGGAAGGTATTTATGTCACTCAAGACTCACTGTCCAATCAGTTTGACAGACTAAAAGGAGTGTTCTATAGGGTGTCATGTTGCAGCCTCCCCCTCACCTGTAGCTGAGCAGGCATGAAGGGTTTAGTGGGAGGTGCTCTGAAAGCTGATGCTGGGTGCTCTGAGGGGGAACTCAGGCAAGCTCTGAACTATTAACATGATGAATATTCGGTCACTGCCCACATTAGGAGCAGTCTACTGAGCAATGGGAGCTGGTGTGGTGGGTCTTCCTTGGGCCTGGGTGAGAAGTCAGGCCAGAGGTGGCCAGCTGTGAGATTCCTTATGGTTCTAGCCACTACCTGGCCTTGGAAGAACTTCACTATGGGGGTTACATCTGGGTAAAACATTTCAAAGCAGAGGATTATGTGTAGAAACACCTTTGCAAGATGAAAAACTTGGAGATTTCTCTAGTATCTTGTATATGTTCTATCCTTAGCATTTAATATTTAGGAGTATGATTGATTTGGAGTTAATTTGTGGTGATTATAAAAGGAATTTCTTGTGAAGTGTAACATTCCAATTAACTGTAATATAATAGAGAAAAATCAATGTATTTACCAGTGCTTAGGTGATATTAAGGCATACCAACTTGAATTTAGATGAGGGTGGCCTGCCTCTAAAACACCCCACAGACAAGTAATATGCTAACCAGGCCTGTTAGAGATAAGGATGCTAAGATACACATGTTTGTTCACCAAGATTATCCAGAAATTTGGCTCTAAATCATGACAAAGGAGACACCCCTTTTAGAAGTAGCTACTAATTCTGTCCTCATATCAAAGAACAGGCCTCTAACAATCTGCTCAATGGGGCATTATGGAGCTACAATACCCGCTAAGTAAACCATGACTCTTAAGGCCTTACTATCCAATCAGATTTATGTAGTAATAAAATCACAATTTACAAGATGTCAACACAATAAATTCAGAACCAAATAATAAAGACAATATTCTAACCTAATTAATCTATTTTGTAAAACCTTTGCTTGGTTGTATAACCTCGTGGGTTCTGGCTCATCGTCTGCCTCCATGATCATGACCTCTCTTCCTGTTCCATTAACACAGGGTGACTATCCAAATCTAGAAAAAATATTTTAAACATCTATGACTTACCAAGCAACAAGGGGGAATGGAATTAGGGGACACTGCTCCTTTGGAAGAAATAACAATCCTTTGAGGAAGGTAGAAAAACATCTGGAATTTGAGAGGGATGGTATTGTTGGAATTCCCAGCCCCAATAAGCTCATATAAAAAAACTAAACAATCAAGTTATTATAATTATAAGCTATATGCTTAGATTGGGCAAATACAACACTATACTAACTTATTCCCCAGCTATAAGACCCCTTTACTAAGTATGATTTCTCCTGGCCACATGGTTCTTGTCCGTCATGCTTCCTCCTCTTGGATCCTCTCTCCTTCCCCTCTTGTGTTCTTCTCCTTCTCTACCTGCCCCATTACTGAACCTCCAGTCCCAGCTTTCCCCTCCACTGCCCAATCACAGACTTTAGCCTTTATTGGCCAGTTAATATGGGGAGAAGGTTCACAGGAGATCACCTGAGTACTTGATGGAATGCTGGCCTCGGGCAGCTCTCCTGAAGAAGCAGAATTAACATCAGACTAGGAGCAGCATCCAGCCAACCCACAACAGGACTGAGCAAAACAAGGAGTGTTGAATGAGATATTTGGAAAGAAGAGTGCAGTGGATGAGCAATTACTGGATACAAGAGGGGATGGGAGACTTCACAGGACATTCCGAGGCCTAGGGGAAAGAAAGTCCTGATGAAGAAAGAAGGAATGAGCAAGTGAAGAATGTCAGCGACTGTAGGCTCTTTGTGGGCACTCAGCAGACAGAGGAGGCAGCCCCATGTGGCTGGAAAACATGGACAGAAAGCAGAAAAGTCCCTTCCAGGGGGCCTGAAGGGCCTTGAACTCCACAACTAACACTTGGGATTTCTATCTGTAAGTCACTCTGAGCCTGGGACTACCATGACTTGTTCTGTCTTTCCTAGGAGAGGTCCTGTGAGTAAAAGAAAATCATAAAAATAAAGCAATTAATTAATTTAAAATTTAAAAATAATTGGAGACAGAAAGTTAAGTTTAGTCTATTATATAAATGAAAAGCATCACTCTTAGAGAAAAGAAAATCTATTTGAATAAAAAGGTTATCACACATGCATGCCTACATATCTAGAGCTTGGGAGGCTAAGGCTGAAGAGTGGAGAATTTGAGACCAGCCTGAGCTACAGACTGAGACCTTGTCTCAAAAATAAAAATAAAAGAGCAGAAAAGAGAAGAAGGAGAGAAGAGGGGGAAGAAAAAGATGGGAGGGAAGGGGACTGCTTTCAAAGGGGGAGGGGTAGATCTTATAAATTAATGGTTGAAAATAATTGTAAAGAGTGCCAAAGTTTACAGAAAGGGTAAGAACATGAAAGCTAAATAAAGATTGAGGATTTGAATGTAAGAAAAGCAATTTGGCTTGTGTTTGACCTCACATACTTGTTGTAACAGGCTGGCTCTGCTGTATTTTACAAGTACTAGTAATTGGTACTTGTAAAATATAGAATATGTTTTGGAAAGCAAAGTGCTTTTCTTTTATGCTTCAGACTCATTAACATAATTCTAGAAAACACATAATTTAACTGTACTATTAGTTCCTTGTTGGATGAGGTGTTCTTTATAATAAAAACACATTTGTCTCATGCTACTGTTTTAAATTTATTTTTCTTTTTGAGTTCAGAATATATAATTTGATTAGAAAACTGAACATAGAGCACTGACTGCTCTTCCAGAGGTCCTGAGTTCAAATCCCAGCAACCACATGGTGGTGCACAACAATCTTTAATGAGATCTGATGCTCTCTTCTGGGTATCTGAAAAGAGCTACAGTGTACCAACATATGAGAAATAAATAATATTTTTAAAAGAAAAAAGAAAAATTGGGGACAAAGGGTATTGCCCACTTCTACAGGACCCCGTGGGCATATGTCTTTGCTCTCCTAAAGCTGCCATCTACACACCATTACAGACTGCCTCACAGATGGTGCATGGCACATGAATATTTCTACTTCTGGAACCCAACAGAGATTGTCTGTCATTATAAAAAAAAAAAGTCACATATATTTCCAGCACAGAAACACTGGAAATACTAAGTCAGGGTGCCAGGTTAGGAGTCTGCTAAGGTCCACAGATCCATTCCCTGACTGCAATCTTCTTGCTGTGTTCCATGGCAGAAGGAATACCAGAGCTCTCAGGATCTCTTTTCTAAGGCTAGAACCACACTCATGAGTACTCCATGAGGGATACATACTTGTGACTTGATAATCTGACAAACGCTCATAATCACATTACCCTGTGGTCCCAATTCCCATACACAGGTTTCAGGAGGACAGAAACATTCACTGTACAGCACAGATTATTTAGTTTTCCTGTGGCTCAATCTCAAAATTGAGGAAGAAATCTGCCTGCCTGGGTCTTGGAGAAGGCTGGCTTAGGGGCTAACGCTGACAATGTAGAAGCAGCAGATGGGTCCCTGATCAAGTCTTGGGTGGGAAGACTTTTCCATGTTTATTCCTAATCAATACACTTCTAGAAAGCTATGTGAGGGCTGGCAACATGGCTCAGAGAGAAAAAGAAGCACTTATCTCACAAACCTAAAGACCTGAGTGCAAGTCCCGGAGCTCATGCAAAGGTAAAATGAACCAGGTCCACAAAGTTGTCCTGATCTTCACACATGTGGACACACATATGAATGTGTCCACACATTCATCATACATTATACACACAATAAAAATAAATAATTTTTGTCAAAAAAACTTTAAGAATAAATGTGATATCAATACCATATTTTAGTACATTGGATCTTATACAAATTGCACTACAGATAACTAACATTAGTGTAGTGATCTCTTTGCATGTTATTTAGAATAATGCACACATTGGCCAATATGATGTGAGTAGTATAATCCTTATTGTTCATATGAGAAAAGTGAAGCTCTCAGAAGAAGAATGGAGGAGTGACATACCAGCATCTGAGGAGTCTACAGAAGAGCCTGAGTACCACATGTTAGTGGTCCAGAGACAAAGGGGCTTTCAACATGAGAGATGAGTAGCAGAGCTACTTGGCACCCAATGATCAGGAAGTGAGGGCTGCATAAGCTCAGAGAAGGGGGACCAAGGTAGATGAGGAAGGAAACCTGAGCAATGTAGATGCGCCTTGAAAAGCTGTATGAGATCTGTACCATGACTAACTTAGGAACAAAAAAAGCCCTCAGCACAGTTTTGTGCTGTCTTTCTTGGTCTCACCTAAGATGTAAACAATCCCTTTGTCTTGTACCAGTCTGTACATGGCACCCACCCATGTATTGCTCCATCACTGTCTGTATCAAATCTACTGTCACTGCAGCTCTGTGTTCAGAAAACCCTTCCATAGAAGCCCATTGCCGCCACAGTGTTTGTGTGTTTTCTGGCTACCTTGATCTTACTGTAGAATGGCATTGAAATCTTGCATCATCACAGGAAAAAGAGTGCACATAATATTTTAAGGGTAAAACAGCCGGTTTACGTTACTTTTACCCATAGCATACAGTTAAACATTGCTGTTAGCCTGTTACTGTATTTCATTTATAAGCTAAAGGTTATCAGCAACATTCATGTACAGAAAAACAGCATGCATAAGGCTTGGTTCTATTCCACTGGAGTCCCATCATGCATCTCCCATGGATAAGGGATTACTAATACTACTGAAGGACAGAGCACAGTACAAAAATATATACTGAACACACTTACCTGACTTAATGTTTGTGCACACACACAGTGCAAAAGGAGAACATGGAAGCCTCATTTAATCAAAGCCTCCTTGTAAATGTGATTTCCATGTATGTACATCTTTCAGCCAACTAAACTTAAGTACCAAAATATTTTTCGCTAAACCTGCTTTATATGGGAATATTTCTACATTGAGATAATCACTATACAGCATAGAACACAACTCCTGGCACATAGAGTTCAGTAAGTGTTAGTAAATTTTAATGTTAAGTGTACTATAGGTCGCAATAGATATTAATTACTTAATGAGGCTACGAGCACAAGGACATCCTGGAAGTTACCAGGAATTATGGGGTTTTGGTTCCAGCACAAAACAGCTCCAATGTGAGGGATGGCTAACGGTGGGACTGGCCGTCAGCTAACTACTACTCTATCAAGCTCTCAGTTCTTATGGCTGTCAATGGGCCTGCACTGGCTCTTTCTCACTTCACAATTTCCTAACACTAAGCATCTTTGAGCTGAGACACAGAGCCAATTAAATATTGGAAATACATACAAACAAGGACTGGTCTATTTAACCTACCTCAACCCATTTCCTGATTCTTCAGAAACCCTGAAGTTTCCAGAGTGAAGTCTGTGAAACTATCCCAGTGTGATGCTACATACCTATAATAGAGGTAAGCTGGGCAGTGGTGGCACACACCTTTAATCCCAGCACTTGGAAGGCAGAGGCAGGCAGATTTCTGAGTTTGATGTCAGCCTGGGCTACAGAGTGAGTTCCAGGACAGCCAGGGCTATACAGAGAAACCCTGTCTCGAAAAACAAAAAAACCAAAAAAACCAAAAAAAAAAAAACAAAAAAAACAAAAATACAAACAAAAGAAGAGGTTGAGGCAGGAGGGTTGAAAGCTTGAAGCCAGCCTGAGCTACATAATGATACTCTGTCTCATAAAATTAAATAAAAGAACAGTGAAGAGGCCCACCTCCCCTCAAAATTTCCCACGCCCTCAGTTTGGATCCCAGGAAAACCTAATTAAGAAGGTCCTTAAAATCAAATGGGTAGTGTCTTAGTTGGGGTTTCTACTATCATGAAGAAACACCATGGCCACAGCAACTCTTATAAATGAAAATATTTAGTTAGGGCTGGCTCACAGTTCATAGGTTTAGTCCATTATCACCATGGTGGGAAGCACGGTGGCATGCAGGCAGACATGATGCTGGAGAGGGAGCTGAGACTTGTACAACTGAATTAGCAGGCATCAAGAAGAGAAAGGGAGCAACTAGGCGTGGCTTGAGCATCTGAAATAAAGCCCACCCCACAGTGACAAACTTCCTCCAAAATATCCCATTGTGCCACTCCTTATGGTCCTATGGTGGCCACTTTCATTCAGACTGTGAAAGGTAGGAAGAAATTGCAGTTTAAAATATGTGTGTGATTGATACCCACTGTCCAGGAAGCAGAGTGGAGGGAGGCACAGCATGGAGAATGTGCAGACTGAATGTTTCTTGGCAGCTAGGACTTCAAGACTAGAAATACATTCTTAAGTAAATACTTTGCTCAGATGTCCACATGTCTCTTCCTTTGACCCTATCCTTTACAATGCAGAATTGACAGTTAATCAAGATTCTAGAGAAAATAAAAGACCCCATACTGCCATGCTGGACTTGGTAGTATTTGCTTGCCTAGTCTATCCTTTTATTCTTTCAGCCATATCCTTTAAATCTCATCTTCTGAGAAGAGACTTATGCATTTGATTCTTCTGATATCACACAGGCACAGATAGAAAGGAGGAAGAAGGGCAGTGGTAGCTGCCAGTGGAGAACAGGCCCATTATTGACAGTAGGAGTGGTGAGAGGCCTGGTCATTTCTCTTCCTCCTGAGAATCCTATTTTAAAGAAATCTCGTGACTGCAGCAGACTTTCACACGTAAGACATAGACCAGCGGCTAGTGTATCCGTGACATATCATGGCGTCACTCTATACATAGGCTTAGGGGAAGTAGCAGATTGTGGATGTGGTAGAAGAGACTGTGGGTGGGTAGTAGGTGTGAGAATCATAGTCTCTTGTTTCCACCAGGATCTCTATTTTCTATTTTTCTTCCACAGTATTGAATGACTCATTCCCATTGTTTCAGTTCCTCTTTGTTAAAGCTTATGTTTTCTCCTGTTGAACTTGTTGAATAGAGTGCAGCATTCCTAGAAGAGTCTATTTTCTAGTGTCACCTTGTGTCCAGGACAACTTAAGTAAGACACAAGTGGAAGAGAGTGCTGAACATACCACTTTGTAGCTTCTACTGAACCAATTTCATATGAGATGATGATAAAAGACTAATTCTAAGAAAGGTGCTACACTGTGTAAGTAATTTCCTTTAAAGAAAGGTTCATGTGATGCACATTTCATTAGAAAATATTATACATTATATATAAATACATTTTAAATATAAAATATTTAAAATAAAAATTAAGTTAAAAATAATTTCACAATTTTTAATTTTAAAAGAAAAATTGTTTCCGGGTGAGTCTTGGAAGCACATTTTCACTAGCTTATTCCTAATGTGATCGGTACTCTAGCTGGAGGATACGCTATGAGAACTTGCCCAATTACATGTATTTTGCATGACTGTCCTCCCACACAGAAGGGAATATTATGATCCAAACTTTAGGTGCATGCTAAAGCATCTAGGTAACACACCATCTTCTTCAAATAGCAAAAGAGCCTTTTTTGCATCTCAAATAAATTTCACCTACCTACTTAGGGAGAGGAGATAAGACTTCTCCCTTTTGGGGGCAAGTGTTTTGCATTTTTATTTATTTCTGAGACAGGGTTTCTCTGTATAGCCCTGGCTGTCCTGGAAGTCACTCTGTAGACCAGGCTGACCTCGAACTCAAAAATCCACCCACCTCTGCCTCCCAAGTGCTGGGATTAAAGGCAGGTGCCACCACTGCCGTCAGATTTCACATATTTGTTTTTATTATGATTAAATATTTATTCATTTATTATAAACACTATTTGGCCTGCATACCAGAAGACAGCACCAAGACCATATTACAGATGGTTATGAGCCACCATGTGTTTCCTGGAAATTGAACGCAGGACCTCTGGAAGAATGGTAAGGGCCCCTAACCTTGGAGCCATCTCTCCAGTGCAATTTTATTCTTAACATAATTTTCCAGTATCACTATATTCATAATTTAGTTAATTACTTAAATTTAATTTTCTGATAAGGAACAAATTTGTAGTAGATCAAGATGACTAAAAGGAAGAAATATGCATTGCACTCGACAAGAGTTTTCAGTAGCAGACTCTGTGAATGTGTGCATCTGAAAGCTATTCTCTTAATTTATTGATATAAAATTAATTAATGAGTACCATCCAGACAAATAGCACTTTTTAATTTAATGCTTGCTAGTGCAAAATTCAGGAAATAACACATTGAAAAGGTAGTAGTACGGTATAATGTGCTTCCTGGGAGTTAGATGCTCACTAAGTAATACTGAGCAGTCACAACAAAGTAGTGGAGTTGAACTTCACTGAACGCATGTAGAATTGTGTAGTAAGAGCTCAGAACGCATACACTTCCTCCTTACACTGTAAATCATTTTCGATGTTATACATATTCAATACAATGTTGATTCTAAGAAGACATATTCAATTATTATGAAATCATGGTCTCTGCATGCACAGTAAAGATAGAATTCATTATCTGCTCATCAGGCAACATTACCAAGGAGAAACAGTGCAAGACATCACAGACCAACATAGTTCATGCTTTGCATGGTGAAGAACACAAGAAGGGAAGCTTTAAGAATAACCCACAAGACTTTTCATTCCCTGCCCATCACTAACACAGCCAAAGGCACTCTGGACATTATGTGTTCTTCCTATGAAGCTTCCAATTACTGAAGAAGCTTGGAATTAAACATTTCAAAAACTAATAGTGACATAACAGTGACCTTTCTGGATTTGGTACAATCCATCAGCAGCAGATCCCATGTTATGATGCTCTTTGGACATGAATGATGGTCTGCAAAGACTGTCATGTGAGTCTTAAGGTCTTCATCTCTACTCTAGCCAATATGTGTCTGGGTTTAAATAAACACTAGTGTTTAAATGAAATAAAGATCATCTGAAGCTGGAGAGAAGCACCTTGGAACCCTCTTATACCTCTTAACACACTGGGGTTGGTCCTTGCAACCAAGGATTATTGAGTCTGTTAGAGCATCTCTTGGAGTCCTTTTCTGGCTTCAGGATGCCTTTACTGTGCTTTAAGCTCTAGTCCCTCTTGGCCCTTTTGGTGCCTATTATTGTCTCATGTAAAACAGGCTGCTTTATAACTAATGCCTAAGCTTACTCCATACCCTTATAGTAGTGGGCTTCCAGGAAGTAGCAAAAGTGGAGGCACGACTGTAATAAGTTTACTCCTCAATATTGTCATCACCTTAGCAATTTCCCAAGGACTAGACAGTTAATTTGTAGCTTAGGGTTCCACATCTACGAATTTCTGCTTGAAAAACCTGGGCATGATATACGCACCTATCTCAGCCTTCAAGAGGTAGAGGTGGAAGGATTTTCAATCCAAGAGTACTCTGAGATTCTATCAAGTCTATCAAGACTACATGAGATTCTATCTTAATACATCACTTTCCTCGTGGGGGGGGGGGAAGAAATGGGAAGGAAAAGGAGATATAGAAAAATACAGATGAGGAATAATGGAAGGAGAGAAGGAAGAAGACACTATTTAAAACATTATTTCTGTTGTCAAACATGCAGAGAATTATGTGGTTGTCAGTTTCTCTCCAGTGTGCTATGTTTGATGCTGTGTCTTCATTTGGGTTTTATTGCTGTGAAAAGATACCATGACCAAGGCAACTCTTATAAAGGACATTTAATTGGGGGTAGTGTACAGATTCAGAAGTTCAGTCTATTATCATCAAGATGGATAGAACAGCAGTGTCCAAGCAGACATGGTGCTGGAGGAGACAAGAGTTCTACATCTTGATCAGAAGGCAGCCAGAGGACTCTTCTGCCCTGGGAGGAGCTTAACCTTAGGATCTCAGAGTCTACCTGCAGAGTGACATACTTTCTCAAACACCACATCTACTCCAGAAGGGACACACTTCCAAATACTGGCATTTGCCATAGGTCAAGTATATTTAAACCACCACACTTTTCAAGATCACTGGAAAGGCTTTATACAACATTGGTTATATTCATAGGTTTACTCTTTAGTATGTGCACTTTTATGTAGTTGGAGGTGACTTGATGGTGAATAGGCTTTACTTTATTGTCTATATTTGGAAGGTTTATCTCCAGTATGAATTCTTTCATGTTTCTTAAGATCATTCTGAGTTACAAAGGCTTTATCACATTGAACACATTTGTAAGGTTTCTCTCCAGTATGTATTCTTTTATGTACATGGAAATAACTTGGATTTGCAAAGGCTTTGCCACATTGATCACATTCATAGGGCTTCTCTCCAGTATGTATTCTTTTATGTACTTGAAGAGTACTCTGATATCCAAAGACTTTACCACACTGGTCACATTTGTAAGGTTTCTCTCCAGTATGTGTTATTTTATGCATTTTGACATGACTGTGTCGTGCAAATGCTTTACCACATTCATTACATTTGTAAGGCTTCTCCCCAGTATGAAGTTTTTCATGTTTTTGAAGTTCATCATGAGAGACAAAGGATTTACTACATTGCTTACATTCATAAGGTTTCACTCCAGAATGAATACTTTCATGTCTTTTAAGATTATTCTGACCAACAAAGGTTTTACCACATTCATTACATTTGTAAGGTTTCTCTCCAGTATGTGTTATTTTATGCACTTTGAGATGAGTCTGCTGTGCAAAGGCTTTACCACATTCATTACATTTGTAAGGTTTCTCTCCAGTATGAATTCTTTCATGATTTCGAAGGTGTCCATGAGAGGAAAAGGATTTACTACACTGCTTACATTCATAGGGTTTCTCTCCAGAATGTATTCTTTTATGTGCTTGTAAAGAACTTTGATATGCGAAGGTTTTGCGACATTGATCACATTCATAGGGCTTCTCTCCAGTATGTGTTGCTTTATGGGTTTGGACACTAGCATTACATACAAAGGCTTTACCACATTCATTACATTTGTAAGGTTTCTCTCCAGTATGAATTCTTTCATGTTTTCGAAGTTGACCATGAGAGGAAAAGGATTTACTACACTGCTTACATTCATAGGGTTTCTCTCCAGTATGTATTCTTTTATGTGTTTGTAAAGAACTTTGATATGCAAAGGCTTTGCCACAGTGATTACACTCATAGGGATTCTCTCCCGTATGTGTTGCTTTATGTGTTCGGAGACTAGCATTACATACAAAGGCTTTACCACATTCGTTACATTTGTAAGGTTTCTCTCCAGTATGAATTCTTTCATGTCGCTTAAGATCATTCTGACCTACAAAGGCTTTACCACATTGAACGCATTTGTAAGGTTTCTCTCCAGTATGTATTCTTTTATGTACTTGGAGATGACAACGATGTGCAAAGGCTTTACCACAGCAATTACATTCATAGGGTTTCTCACCAGTATGTGTCCTTTTATGTACTTGGAGACTATTATCAAATGCAAAGGCTTTACCACATTGATCACATTTGTAAGGTTTCTCTCCAGTATGTGTTATTTTATGCATTTTGACATGACTGAGTCGTGCAAAGGCTTTACCACATTGATCACATTCATAAGGTTTCTCTCCAGTATGTGTTCTTTTATGTACTTGGAGAGTACTGGGTCGAGAATAGGCTTTATCACATTGGTTACATTTGTAGTGTTTCTTTCTAGTACGTATTACTTTATGCATTTGGAGACTACTGTGATGTACAAAGGCATCCCCATAAGGAATACGGTCAGATGATTTCACTCCAGTGCGACTTCTTTCATGCCTGTAAAGATAATTGGCACATATGAAAGCTTTACCACATTCACTAAACCAATGAATCTTTTTATTTGGAGGAATTAATTTAACAATTTGGTGTAATTGTAAAGAGGAATCACATCTTAAGATTTTTATCACTTTGTTTACATTCATGGTTTCCCCTTCATTATGATTTGTTTTGCATACCTGTAATGGTAGGAGGGTTATTACATGGCTCAAATTTGTAGCATCCTTTTTCTATATGAGACTTGGGACAAATTTGAAGAGAAATGGAAGAGTTCAGAGCTTTACCACAGAGTACATTCATGAATTTTCCTATATTGTGAAATGCACTACAAAACTACATTGGCAAGTTAAACCAGGACAAACAGCAAAGAATTTCCACAATCCTAGTACTCATGGGGATTTTCTACAGTGTGAGATTATGGATATATTCTCAACTGAAGTTAGAAAACCAACTAATTATAAACTTGCATCACACTGAGAAGTTTGTTCAAATGTGGACTACTACATGTATTTTAATTTTTCTTGGAGAGATAGAGGTACACTGCTCACTTCAATATCCCTATGTTCACATGGCTTGTATCCACCGTGACACCAGACATACCTATCAACAATAGAATAACAAATGAAGGACTTCCACATTGCATTCACGCAGTTTGGCTGTTTGTTCATCATAGACATGTGGTTTAGGAATGAAATTTACTCCTCAACAACATTCTAGACTCTCATAAACTGCCTTCTCACTTAAACTTAGCAAAGTCAACATATGAGTAATCAGCTTTACTATGGAATATTTGCTTATTAAAAACATATACTTATCACCTAATATATATCTTTGGCAATATGTGAGTGCTATGAAAGTAGATTGGAAATTCTACAGAGTAGCCGTAATGTGTCTATGATTCATATAATAATATTTGTTAAGGCATTGTTTCCTTATCTTCTCTTTTAGAGAAATTCCTTGAAAACAGAAATCAGACATCTGACATTGAGGTATGTGGATTTGTGAGAATTTAATAATCAATATACTTAAAGCAGTGCTTTTTTCAATTTTTAATACTGTTGCTTCTCTTTAAAAGTTCCAGGACACATTAACATTTTTTCAGAGGCATATTCATACCAACTTGCACATGAAAATTACCTTCCATATCTTCGGGAACTTTGACAATGTTCTTCAATAGTATGGTCTTCCCAATTGAAGGCTAAAATATAGTACCAGAAGATGTACGATGTATTACTGGGAATTAGGCAAATTTAAATTACTATCTTTAGTAAATCTTATTTAGCCACCTCATTCTTCCTCATTCTCAATTGACATTACAGAAAAGCATCAATAATAAAGAAACAGTTTTTACCCTTTTTAAAAAGTGAGAGAAAATTCATAGTCTTACCTACTACAGCATTGAAGTTCCTGTAGATCTCCAGCATCACATCTTTGTACAGACTCTTCTGTGGAGGGCTCAGCAACACCCATTCTTCTCGAGTGAAGTTCACATGCACATCATCATAGGTCAATGCATCCTAAAATATTCCATATATATGTAAAACAGAAACCATGATACCGACATCACTGTAAATATATCTCATTGATAATATATTTGTATGATTCTGGTGCTCTCGCCACTTATTTCATGACCAAGAAGTTCTAATGTAATTACCAAGTCATCTTAGAAGGAACCTGAGTAATAAGGTTCACTTCTGTCATTTCTTTGCTCTTTGAATAGGATATATCCTTGCAAAAGAAATTGTAATTAAGAGACAGAGAAGAGACAGAGAGAGAGAGGGGGGGGAGGGAGAGAGGGAGGGAGAGAGAGGCAAGCAGTACTGAGCATAAATTAGAGAAATGGTATGAACAATTACTAACTATAAAAAATGATGGGCAAGCTGAGCATATCAGCTCATGCCTTAATCTCAGCACTCTGGAGGCAGAGGCAGGTGTATCTCTGGTCTATCCAAGTCAGCCAGAGGTATATATTAAGACCTGGTCTCCCCTGTAATAAGCAAACAACAAAGACAGAAAGGACTCAGAGGTTTTTACTGGAATTCCTACAAAGAATTACACATTTACTCCAATTCTCTATTCATCTTCCAGAATCCTGAAGTGTCCCAGTTTAATCTGTAAAAGTAAGGAGATCCTACTGGAAGGGGATGCATCTTTAAACAGATTCAAATAGACAGATAAATATTGGCAATGTAAATGTTGATCCTACATAGGACAGGAGATAACTCAGCAGTGGAGAGCTCCTGCTGGTCTTGCAAATAATTGGGCTCAATTGATTGCCAGTAGTTACATGGGGGCTTCACAACTATCGATCACTCCAAGTTCAGGAATTCTTTTTTTTTTTTTTTTTT
>NW_022196905.1:148008268-148010059 GCF_008632895.1 Mastomys coucha | reverse complement strand
TAATAACCACTTATCAGTGAGTGCATACCGTGTTTGTTCTTTTGTGATTGGGTTACCTCACTCAGGAATTCTAAAGGCATCTTCCGAATACTATGGGGAACAGTCATACATGATGTGCATATTCATGCATACGGGCAAAATTCTCATATTCATTTTAAAAAGCAAAACAAACACAACAGGTAGGCAGAATGTTATGCACCTGCAATCCAATGACCCAGAAAGCTCAGGCAGTATTAATGTCATGAATACATGCCATCCTGAGAAACAGAATATTCTCTCTGCCAAATTTCAAAATTCACAATGTGGAAGAAGATCAACACAACAGGATATGCTTGCCATGTACCAAAACCTACATTTTATCCCATCATCCAATAATAGAAAAACAAACTAACAAAAAAAAAAAGAAAAAGCTAGGCATGTTCGCCCACATTTAATCCCAGCACTCTGGAGCCAGTAAGGTAGACTTTTAAGTTTGAGGCCACATGTTCTACACACCTACTTTCAGGACAGCCAGTGCTACACAGAGAAACTTTGTCTTCAAAAACAAAAACAAAAAAAAATTAAAATTATAAAAACACCAAGCTTGCAAAATAGCTTAGCACTGAATAACAATTGCTTCACCTTCATCTGATGTGATTTATGGATAGAGTCTACAATGGTGAAGGCAAGACAACATGAGAAGAAAGCTGACTAATCAGGTCTAACCACAACACAGTAGACACACACACACAGGAAATGGGTTGAGTCTACAGACACTCAAATCTCACACCCAATAAGCAATCTAGAAAGGTTCTTCCTACAAAAGCTGCAATTGAGAGGACTGAGTTGGCCAGAGCCAGGCTGACTCCATGACGAACTGCAAACTGACAGTATTGGAGATGAGGCCTAAGTTTCTGTTTCCTAGAACAGGAAAAGTCCAATCAAGTCAACTGCAAGGAAACCACCATTACAGGAAGCCAAGCAGGAGCTTCCAAGAGCTGCCCCTACCACCATGCTGGAGTCAAATCTAAACAAAGAATAGTCAACCAGCATTGGTTCCAGAAAGTTCCCCAAATCCCCTAGAACCTTAACCAATCCTAAGACACATATACACCTGGAAATTGAACCAAAAAATCAGAATAAAGTTTACCTTCTCCTTGCTGGAATTCCCCTAACTAGCTTTAAGTTGAGCTTGCAAAGTTCAAGTCTCTATACATCATAGTGAATGATAGACCCCCGTCTGATAGAACACTGCAGAATAAAACACTTTTGTATAGTATTTGAGTTGGGGTCTTCCTTCAGTGATTCTTGGACCCTAACATTATAATTTATCCCAAAGAAAGACACAAAGGAGAAACAAGTGTTCAAAGACATCATTCTATCTGGGAGCTTTTTGACTCAATCAACTACATTCTGATCATGGTCATGCATGATGAAAATGCACTGAGTTTAATTAACTTTAATGACCCTAATAGTCTGCAGCAGCCCATACATTCCTCAAATGTCCAAAGTCTCTTATGACACTTTGTTAGTTTTTAAGATTTCTTTCTTTCATTTAAATGAGCACACTGAAGCTGTCTTCAGACATACCAGAAGAGGGTATCGGATCCCATTACAGATGGTTTTGAGATACCATGAGGTTGCTGGGAATTGAACTCAGAACCTCTGGAAGATCAAGCGGCCAGTGCTCTTAACTGCTAACCAATCTCTCAAACCTCTCTTCTGGCACGATTGATTGCCACATCTTGTAAAATCAAATATATATATATATATATATATATATATATATATATATATATATATATATATATA
>NW_022196905.1:148006552-148006757 GCF_008632895.1 Mastomys coucha | reverse complement strand
TGCTTGGTCACTGTCTCATGCTCAGCTACCTCTCTTATGTAGCCCAGGCCCTCCTGCCTAGGGATCTTACCACTCTCAGTGGAAGAGCCTTCCCACATCAGTCACCACACAACACAATCTACCAGGGACACAGCATTCAGCCATTTTGATAAGGGCATGACCTCAAGTGAGGCTCCCTCAGATGACTACAGCATCTCTAAAATGC
>NW_022196905.1:148002128-148006515 GCF_008632895.1 Mastomys coucha | reverse complement strand
AACTTAAACTGTTTCCCAAACTATCAAAAACTCAAGAAATTCATAGTAAATTTTCAGAAGACAAAAAATAGGTGAAGGTCTATTATTTTCCATAGAAACAGAAATTTGATTAGATCATGATGAATGAGATCACACAACATAGATAGCACCACAAATAAAAGGAGACAAAAACACAACAAGGCATATAAGTCTTTTAAACATGAAGTACAAGACTATAGTAAAAAAAAAAAATTAAGAAATTACAGGCCAATACTCATCCTGTGTACTATTTCTCCTCTTTGCCAATAGTAGAAAGTAGATTAGAAGTGGCAAAAACCTGGTCAATTGGACATAGAGGCAGCCTAAGGAATGGGAAAAGATTTTTTTTAACCAAATCCACATTTTATAGAGGCCTAGTATACAAAATATATAAAGACCTCAAGAAATTAGGCTTACCAAAGCAAGAAATTCAATGGAAAAAAAATGGGGTATAGATGTAAAAAAAGAATTCTCAACAGTGGAATCTTAAAAAGCTGAGAAATACTTAAGGAAAACATCACCATCTTAGCCATCAGGGAAATGCAAATCAAGACTACTTTAAGAATCTATCTTGTACAAGTCAGAATGGTTAGGATCAATAATACAAGTGACAGTTCATTCTTGGAAGGATGTAGAGATAAGGGAACAACTCTATTCTGCACGGCTCGTGGGGTACAAACTAATATAGCCACTATGGAAGTCAGTATTTCCTCAGAATCATGGTTTCTGAGAACACTGAGAATCCATGTATCTCAAAACCAATCTACAGTGCTCTTGGGAATGTATCCAAAAGGTGTTCCACCCTACCACAAGGACGTTTGCTCAGATATGTTCATAGCATATTCATTCTTACTAGCCAGAAACTGGAAACAAACTAGATGTACTTCAACTGAGGAATGGGTAAACAAAAAATGTGGTACAGTTATACAATGGAGCATCACTCAGACATTTAAAAAAATGACATGGTGAA
Source organism: Mastomys coucha (assembly GCF_008632895.1). Classification (NCBI taxonomy): domain Eukaryota; kingdom Metazoa; phylum Chordata; class Mammalia; order Rodentia; family Muridae; genus Mastomys; species Mastomys coucha. Next base: position 148,005,527 of record NW_022196905.1, on the reverse strand, counting down.
TTTGCAGGCAATTGAATGCAACATCAACAAAAACAACAAAAAACCCACCTTAAGTCACCTGCCCCCAGAATGACAAACATGGCATGCGTTCACTTGTAAGTAGATATTACCTTTTAGTTAAATAATAATCAATGTATACCCCACAAACCCAGAGGCTAGATAAAGAGGTTGGCTATAGACAGAAGCACAGATCTCCTTCTAAGGGGGAATAGAGTAGTTTCTGTGAGTAGACTGGGGTTTGATAGGAACAGGGGTGGGGAGGGTCAGTTGTGGGATGCAGGGTTAAAGCACAATACAGGGAGAAACAGCTGGAATTAGGGGTCATTTGGGGGTTAGTGTAAAAACCCAATACAATAGCAACTTCCTGGATGCTGTAAGGTGACCCTAATGAAGACTCCAAGAATGGAGGATATGGAGTCTGAACTGACCATCCTTTGTAGCCAGCCAGGGCTTCAGTGTTGAAAATGGATTACATTTGGTTGAGCTGTTGGCCAATGTGGTCCCTTGGAGATCCTTAAACAATCCATGCTGCTGCTAGGACAAAACTTTGCTCTCTCTGTCTAACTGAGAGCAGGGCCCCATAATAAGGACAAATCCCACACACCTCACTGAATGCAGAAATCAAGCTGGTGTAGGCTTGGAGACTTCACCCCTATGTCCTAGTCTCTTTGAGGAGAGAAGGTACTCTACAGGCTACACAAAGAGGAACATGGACCCCCACCCCTTACACACACACACCCCTACAATTGGTCCTTCCTGCAAGATGAGCTAGTGCACAATGGTAACAAAGTTGTTTTAGTGGCCAACCAATGCTTGGTTTTATGAGATTCTGTGAGACCCAGAGAGAGTCTTAGACCTAATGTGCTACCCACAGATCACAACTTGACAAGGATCTCCTCAATAACATGGGGTTTATTGATCCAATTTGTGTGGCCAATGCATGTGGGGTGCTCTTCCTGGTAGGAAGAGGCAACCATGAACTCAAAAAGCACACATCTTTTATACTTTACAGAGGCCACAGGGCTAACTGGCTTATTCTGATTGGTGAAGCATCACACAAAGGATCTCTTCAGGCATTGGTTGGCTTGCACATGAGGGCTGTTTTTGGCTTCATTGCCTCCTTACCCAACTGTTGTTCTTGGAATGCCCCTGGAACGGGTCATGCTGGAAAGTCCCAGAATTTTTGTAAGGTCAGAGTGTTCTTGGACCCTAATACATGGAGGGGTAGAATATCTAATCTTCTTCTTACAGGTTATGTTCTGGTCAGCTTTTAGTTCAGCCCAGTCCTCCTGACCTTTAAAAACTTTGTTTTTCTAATACAAGCAAATGTTTCTACTATAGGTAGTTTTGGCTTACTGTTTCTTTCTCAAAACTCTTGTTTTTACCTTTATTTCTATATTCCCAGAACTTTGTTTTCCACTTTATTACTTCAGTTTAACTTGAGACCCTTGACATGACAGAGAACACATGACTACCACTGACTGGATTTCTAGGAACCTTACAGAAACTTAAATGGCAAGCATAGAGACAGCATGGGTCTGTGCCAAGTCCTCTGCTGATATGGTTGTTAGCTTGGTGTTTTGGGGGGACTCCTAACAGTGAGAGCAGGGGTAACTCTGATTCTTTTGCTTGATCTTGAGACTTTTCTTCCTATCAGGTTGCCTTGTCCAATATGAAGGCTTTCACCTTGTCTTTTTCTATCTTCTTTGTCCTGTTGGGCTATCCTCTCTTGGAGGTCTGCTCCTTTTTGAAAAGGAAATGGGGTGACGGGGTGTTGGATCATGGGGAGAGTAGGATAAATAAAGTGGGGGCGGGAGGCATATCTGGGAAGAATGTAGGGAGGAAAAACAGTGCTCAGGATATATTGAATGAGAGAGAATGTATCTTCAATTAAAAATTAATTCAATATTGCTTAAATGAAAACGCAGAAAAGGGAAGCAATAATGAAAAAAGGAAAGCAAAATAGTGAAAACACGGATAGTAAGATTGTGACACATACAGTTCTCATTCTGATTTTGTAGACTGTGACCATCACACAGGACTGTAAAAATATTGTCTTAGAGGCTTACTTCCTTCTTCTGATAATCTAGACCTCGTCCTGGAAGCTCCTAGGCTCTCTACAATCTTATCTACGTCTAGAATGTTTAGAGCATCTGAGACTTAACTGCTGAATAAAATCACCCTTCCTTTTTATTCTGAACTCTGGCTGGCTGGTCAACTCAGCTGTTGTGACACAAACTCCTCTTCATGCTAACAGATTCAAACTGCTCCTTTCACTTCTGACTGAGTTGTTGTGCTCAGCCTCAAATGAACTCTAGCATCCTTTCTCATCTTCTGGCACATTCTCAGTCTCAGGCTAGTTGTTTCTTCACCGAGGTCTAGCTTGTTCTCTCTTTAGCCTGTCTCTGTAATACTCTCCAGGTGAGACTGCCTCCTCCTCTCACCCTCTGAGCTGCTTCCTCTTATGCTGCCTCTCTTCCCTCTCCCTCCTCTTGAGACTTGGGCATATCCTATTCTGTCAGATCTTTCCCTGATTCATCATTTTGCCAGCTACTCAATTAGACATTGCTTTCAAACATGAGTGCTTCCTTCTAAAACTAACATTATTCTCACTGTTTGGGAGCAAACATGCGTACTAAGGGCCGAGCCACACCACAATTAGAAACAGCTTTCTCCACACCCACCCCTACCCCGCCTAGTAAATTAGATAGTCTCTGGGTTCACAATGTCACCAAAACCCTGCAACACAGGAGTTCATGATAAACTCATCTTAGGCCCAGTCTATACCTGTGAAATCAGAAGGTTTGCTGTCAGCAATGTGAAATGCTTATCAAGTACGTAAGAAAAGCTGTCATTTTCTGCTGTTAGCTTTCACTAGTTTGGAATGTGGAATTACAATGCTTCTCATTTCATTCCACACGAATATTCTTGATTGATTTCAAGAAAGACTAATGCTTAAATAACAATTAAATAAAAATAAATATGAGATATTGTTCAAAATTCCTACATTAATTATATTATGCATTAAGAATAAATAAACTGACCAGGGCAGTGGTGGTGCATGCCTTTAATCCCAGCACTTGGGAGGCAGAGGCAGGCGATTTCTGAGTTCGAGGCCAGCCTGGTCTACACAGTGAATTCCAGGACAGCCAGAACTATACAGAGAAAACCTGTCTCGAAAAAAAAAAAGAAAAAAAAAAGAATAAATGAACGGATGAATATGTTAAATGTTTAATACATTCTCCAAAGCAAAAATGAAAGTGTTATCATCTAAGATAATTTATTTAATGCAGAGAAAACAAAGAGATGGGTCAGTTATTTAAGACTATTACACCTTTGTTCAATTGTAATATATCATCCGTATTTAAATTCAAACACTGTTTCTTTTTTTTTTTTTTT
>NW_022196905.1:147996405-147997097 GCF_008632895.1 Mastomys coucha | reverse complement strand
GGCATGGCTTGTGGTCTCCCTCACAGCTCTCTGATGAACTGCATCAGAGGAGAATATGGAAAGAACCTACAGCTACCTCCCACTGGTGCTGATTGCTAGGCTGCCCAGAGGACTGTAGCAGCTCTCCTACTGGAAGAGTAGAGATTAAAAGACTCAGACAGCACAGGCCTTCCCAGCTCTGCCCTTCCTCCCCACCCTAGGGGCAGACAGAGCCCTAGTATGGTAAATTTGTATTATTAGAATCTTCTACTCTTCCAGGTGTGGCCAGCTCTTGGTACCACTCCTAGGAGAATAGCAAGGTTATTTGATACTGGGCTAAGATGAGGAAATTAGCTTAAAAAACAAAAAAAAACAGGAACGTGTTCCTCATATCTTGTCATATCTTGATCATCTTGATAAGACCCTGCATACAGTGACCAAGGGAACTTCCTTTACACCTTTTTTCTTCCTTGACTCCTTAGTTTATGCCTTAGAACTGACCTTATTCCTTGTTTGTACCTAGGCAGTCAAGGTGTTCAGGGTCTGCTGGCAGATTTCCCAGTCTGATGAAGGTTGGAACCATAAGAGGACCTGAGGTTCAAGGGAGGTGCCTCTGACTAAGAACAGATATTCTGTGTATAGTTAAGGAAATTGTTTCTGTTAGTTTTTGGCTTTGCTTACGATGGTACTCTGGGATATAAAAGACTATGAAA
>NW_022196905.1:147991138-147995338 GCF_008632895.1 Mastomys coucha | reverse complement strand
GAGCAGAAAGGGGAAGAGCTACTTCATCATGGAGACAGACAATGAGGATAAGTCAGACCCTGCGTGGTTATACCAGGCTAAGGTTTTTACAAAATAGATTAACTAGGTTAAAATATTGTCTTTATTATTTGGTTCAGAAATTTTTGTATTGGCATCTTGTAAATTGATCTTATTATTATATAAGCCTGATTGGATATTAAAGCCTTAAGAGCCATGCTTTACGTACTGAGTCCTAGGCTCTAGCTTAATGAATGATTGTAGGGGTGTGTAAAGCTTTGCTCGAGGGTTCTCATCGAGGTGCAATCTTTACTTAGTGAAACGGGATATTTATACAAGAGGCAACTCAGGTATGCATATAACAACTAGGTGAGAACAGACACTCGGGCAGGATCAAAGCTAAGGGTCTAAGACAAAGGATTCTTAAGGCAGGAAGCAGGATCAAAGTCACGGCTTCCCAGGAAGCTGGGTTTCTGGTTTAGCTTAATTTCTGCAGAGACTCCAAACCCCCGGTGAGTCGAGTCAAGATGCAATATCTGGTGTCAGTTGGAATTCTTCTGTGAAGACAGCAGGGCTACCACAGATAGCAGGGAGAGAATAGCAAGAGCCTGCAGGGACATGGTGTTGCTGGACAGTACCAGCTCAAGAATGTGGCCCCCTAGGGAAAGAGAGTTTACAGAGTGGATTCATTTTTTTTAATAATTCCCGCAACACTGGAGACTGCAAGTCTAGCCACTTAGACAGAAATTACACAACAAGCATATTCCCAGGATCATCTGTAAGTACACCAGTGCCTAACACACCAGGATAGTGACAGTGTGCTGCTAAGTGGAAGGTCCCACAGGATGAAATATATCGGAAAAGGAAAAGGTAGAGAGTGAAAAAGCTGGGGTGGGGAGGTCTTACACAAGCTATTTCTTATTCTACTAAGCTTGAGAATACCATCTTGTATACAACTTACATGATGGAAAAGGAAGGAGATGGGAGACATCTATGAAGTCAGCAGAAAGATGAAGAAACTATGAAGTCAGGAGAAGCAGCATACAATGGGACACACTCAGAAGTCTAATCAAACAGTGCTGCACAAGGAGCAACTCAGTGTCTCTCAAAAACATTTCCAACCAAGACTGTAATGCTCTTGGAACTGACAACCACATCCCCATATGGTGGGGAGAGTTGTGTTCTCAGAATCCGATGCAAGCCCTCCCAAAGGCCCTGGCTCCAGACCATTACCAGCTCTCCCAAGCATATTCCTGGTTTTAGAAAAGGAGCAGTTTTATCTCTATACTCAGGGCCTCAGGGAAAGCTCCCAAGGAACCAACTGAATAGGCCCCAGGCTATTACTGGCTCTGCCAAGCATGTTCCTGGGTTCAGAAGGAGCTATGTCATTCTCCACACATGGGGACCTCAGGGGAAGTGTAGCTTGATCCGGCCAGCCCTCAATACAACAGTGTTTTCTCTTCTTTTCTTTTTTAACTTTTCACATGGTTGTCTCTAAGTGCCATCTCACTGATGAGACTTAACTGTGTTTTTCTCAAGATGAAAACGGAACCTTTATGGCACACCAGGCCTTACTGTTGACTGTGATCCCGTAAAGCCCCACTGAGCAGCTTGTTTAAGGCCTGCTCTTTAATATGGAGATGGGGCTAGTGGCTAGTTGTAAATCAAGTTTGTTTCCTTTGTGATGGTTTGGAGCCATATTTCTGGACAATCCTGGTGAACAAACATGTGTTTCCTAGCTTCCTAATCTCTAACTACCCTGGTTAGCGTATCACTTATCTGTGGCATGTTTTACAGGCAGTCCTCCCTCTGCTAAATTCTACTTTGTGAGCCTTACTAACTCCTAAGCTTTAGTAAATCCTTTACATCATCAGTTCTACTCTTTTACATCACAGCATGATGTTGGTTTGCTACCCAGCACATGATGCCTTTTACAACTTTCACAAAACTAACTCCAAATGGATTGTCCACCTAAATATCAAATGCTAAGAACAGAACTTGTAAAAACTCGGACTTTCTGAGTTTGGGATCATGCCAAGAATCTACCTACACACAAGCCAAATTTTGCTCTGCACAGATCCAACCCCCACAGTGAAGTTATTCAAGGCTACCGCTGGGTCCCGAGAGTGGCTAGGACCTCAGGGGACCTCACACGTGGCCGCTGATTCCCAATTATCCCCGGGAGAGACCCTCCTCACCAGCTCGCGCTGCTCAGACCCCTGCTTCTCCCCCTTGTTGGCAGTGACCCTGCGCTCACCATGTCGCAACTTCGGAGCTTGCCTGAGCATGCTCCACAGCATTCAGCGGCAGGACAGAGAGCACAGCACAAGAGACGATCCAAGCCAGCTCAGCTCCTAAACGAAACCGGCAACACAGCACCCGGAAAAACCCGCCTTCCGTTCTGACTGGCAGGCCCGCCTAACGGCTCTGATTGGCCAGTAAGTCTTGAGTGACTCGAGCACCTCCCTTAGAATATGCTGAAGGTACACAGAATAGAGGTTCTCACCCCAAGCTTCAAGTCCAGGGCTGGATCTTTTCCAGATCTACATGTATGTGCGTTTCTATGTACTTGTGCCTGTCCTCCAATAGCCTTACCATCTGTCTTCCTGTCCAGCCCCAGGAAGGACCTACGATCCACCTACCACTGCTCAGTAGCTTGCTCCTCCCCCATGTAGGCAGTGACCCTGTGCTTGCCAGGTGCCGCCTTCTGCCCGAGCTTCCCTCACTCCATAGGCTGTCCCACAAGCAGAAAGGTGCATAGGATATTAACAATTAGTGCGTAGGATATTAACAATTAAAGAGAGATTTTCGGGGAACAATGGTTTGTTTTCCTTGCTGTTGAGATTCAGACTCGGGACCTGCGGCTGACTTGCATATATTTAGCACATAAAAGCCGGCTGGGGAGAGCCTTTCAACAGCCTAGGGCAAACCAGGTTTACCTGAAACCCAGGCTGGAAATGAAAAGGTAGGGGGGTGAGAGAATGAAGCCAAGGCAAAGGTTCTGATCAAGGCACAAAGTTTATAAGCTTTGCATTTATAGAGGATTAAAACATAAAACTCATCCTCTCCTTCTGCTGGAGTATGTTGTAGAGCAAGGTCAGAGCAGGCAGCCAAAACACCTAAGTTCCCTTAGGAACCTGCAACTGCAACCAAGACAGATGTGTCTCTGTCCAGGTTGTTAAGGCCTGTGGTGGTGAATGTTTAAGGTCTGCTAGTCTGGTCAAGGGTGGGAAGGTTACAATTTTCCCCTTTTTGTTTTCAAAAGTCAATTTTCCAGAGTGTGATGCGCATGTTCAATAATTCCTTATCCCATTGGATTATAAGGAATTCCAGTTTTATGTTCAATACCAAATTAAACAAAATTATATAAAGTTGTTTCCAGTATAATCTGGCCCATTATCTTTCTTGATGATGTTAGACAATACTATAGAATTAAAGACCTGTACACCATGATCAATTATATTCCTAGAAGCTTCTCCCATATGTAGAAAGGAAAAATAAAAATCTTGAACAAGTGTCAATACAGGCATATATATATTTCAATTTTCCAAATTCTGAATAATGAGTTACATCTATTTGCCAAATATTTGTGGGCATAAGGCCTCATGGATTAACCCCTAAACGTGGAACTGGAAATAATGTAAGACAGTCAGGGTGTTGTTTTACAATCGTTCTAGCTTGTTCCTTAGTGACCTCATGTCAGAGCCTTGAGGTATGACTAGAAAGACGAAATTTATTATGATCATGTTTAACCAAAACAATAAGATCTGAAACTAAAGCTTCTCCAATTAAAGCTCTGTCAATGTGATCAATGCCTGCAGCTAAAGCTCCAGGAAACTCAGAATGAGTTTGTGTATGACCAATGTAAGAAGGATTTTTTTCAAGAATGATGGTTTGTAATTGTGAAAACAGAAATCCAGCTTCCATGTTGAAATCAAACATACCACAAGTTTCTAACAGAGGACCTGACTGAGCCACATATAGATAGATTATCAGTAAAAAGATAAAAATCATTGATTGCAGACTAAAAAAACATTTAGTACTGCTGTTAGTTCTGCTACCTGACCAGAAAGCCCAGGAGTCTCTATGACTACCTGTTGCTTATTTGTGAGCTAACCCACATGTCCTTTAGAGAAGCTGGCAGCAAATATTAAAAGAGCATCATGCAGAGGCTGTAAAGATGTCATATTAGGAAATATACCC
>NW_022196905.1:147979462-147990516 GCF_008632895.1 Mastomys coucha | reverse complement strand
TTTCTCAGTGCAGCCCTACCTGTCTTGGAACTCATCCTTTACACCAGGCTGGCCTCGAACTCAGAAATCCACCTGTGTCTGCCTCACAAGTGTTGGGATTAAAGGCATGCGCCGCCACTACCTGGCTGGCCATTGCCGTCTTATAGATTGAATGGCTTGAGCTACAGAATTTTGACAAAATGTAGGACTGTTTGCCATACCCTGAAGAAGAACCATCCATTGATACCTTTTCATCTGCTCTTTAAAATTAATAGATAGAGGGCTGGAGAGAGGGCTCAGTGGTTAAGAGCACTGACTGCTCTTCTGAAGGTCCTGAGTTCAAATCCCAGAAACAACTTGGTGGCTCACAACCATCCATAATGAGATCTGACACCTTCTTCTGGTGTGTCTGAAGGCAGCTACTGTTGTCTCTCCCCCAGTGTTGCCCAAATGTTGCTGTGGAATTCTAAGCAAAAGTGGACTGACAGCCCTTTGCTGAAGCCTGCCACCTGTGGTGCAAGACAATAGCTCACAAACACTGCAGCTCCTCCTGAAACCTGAAGAACTACAGCTAACTTCTCCTAAGACTTTTGTTTGAAGTCCTTGCTCACTGTAAACAGACTCCCTGGGATGTGATGCCACTGAAAACCATGTCTCTGTGTCTCTGTGTCTGCTGTCGTATTTATGTTATGCATGTGTTGTGCTTGGACATTGTGGTTTCACTTTGCTGCCTGGATATATAAACCCATTTCACCCCAAGTAAAGGATGCTTTGATACATTTACTTAGAGTCTCTCTGTCCTTTGTGCTCGATCTGTTTATTCCCACAGGTCTGTCCAACCTCCAGTTCCAAGGTACCCATGACCTGAGTAGACCTGCTGGTTGGACACTACAAGATACAATGTACTTACATATAATAATAAATAAATCTTTTTAAAAAGTAATAGAAGGGACACTAAAAGCAAATCTTTCACAATCTTGAGGGTGCAAAGGAATAGTAAAGAAACAATCTTTCAAATATACTATTTTATAATATCCTTTAGGAATGGCCACTGGAGATGGAAGCCCAGGTTGTAAAGCTCCAATAGGTACCATGATTTCATTAACCTTTCTTAGATCTTAGAACAATCTCCATTCACCAGATGTTTCCTTGATAACAAGTATTGGAGTTTCCAAGGTGACTGAGATTCTATTATATGCCCAGCCTCCAGTTGCTGCTACACAAGGGATGAGGCAGTTTCTATTTTTTCATTAGATAAAGACCGCTGATCAACACACACTGGAATATTATTAAGCCATCGAATTTTATCAGCATGGCATGCAGGCAAGGTAGTGGCCATTACCAAAAATACCCCAAGCCTGTGGTGTTAGAATGAGTCTTAGGCCTTTCAAATGTCTTAATACTTGTCCATCTTTTCCCAGCCCTTGACCAGGTAAAAATCCTCATCCTAGCATTTGTCTAGTCACTACTTCATTAGGACTGCACATCATAAGACCCATCTATGACAAAAGATCTCTTCCCCAGAGAGTATAGGCATATGTGGCATGACACAGAACTGGATTCGTCCTGACTTGCCTTCCTCAAAAATAAGTTGAGCAGTTCCTTTATTTGCAAGTACAGCTATAATGTCACAAGGAGAAGGAGCAATAAGTCTAGTTTCTCCTGAATACTCATTATCTGTAATACCTGGATAAATCTGTAGTCCTTTTATAATAATGCTACTTTGCCCCAGAAGAAACCCCAAGTTCCCTGGTGGCAAGGGTCCAAAAACTCCTATAGGTGGCATCTGAACTCCCATTTCTGGAGGCAGGTGTAGGTGGTGGAACTGAGGTTCATTCCTGCACTTCCTGGGGTTGCTCTGATACATTCAGAAGTGGATTTGACTGGCTTGGCAACAGCTTCATGGCCCCATAAGCTGCTCGCTGTGGATATCTTGGGGCCTGAGACTGACCCCTCTGCTTGTTTCTCATCAAGGGACGGCTCTGGTTATGTTTTAGATGTAAAATCCTTCGTCCAGGGATTATCCTTCTTGCACCGAGGACAAATTCCTGGGGCACAACATGATTGTCCATTCATGCATCTCTTCCTAGGACAATCATTTTTAAAGTGATCCTGACCTCCACATTTAAAACATCTTTTATTCCCTCCTCTGTGAGAGAGAGTATTGCTTGTACAGTGGTCAATCCTCATTATACTATTTGACAGCCTCTTCTTCTAAATCATCTTCCTCTTCTGGATCTAATTCATCATTAGTGCCTCCAAGTTCTGTCTCCTAGGAATATAGGGCATGCTAGGTCTGTATTTCTGTGACTTAGAGTTGAGAGTGCCTCTTTCTTCAGAAGCTTTCTCTGAAAGGCATTCTTCCTGGAGTTGCTCAAGCTGTTCCTGGGTAGTAGCTAACACCTTCAAAGTCTCTTTATCTTTATAATTATCAATAATAGCATCTTTTATAATCAACCAAAGGCAGAAAGTGATCTGTCTGAGTGTCTACTAAAACTTCTCCAACTCTATTCCAGGTTTATTTAGTTAGTTAGTTAGTTAGTTAGTTAGTTAGTTAGTTAGTTAGTTAGTTTTTTCAAGACAGGGTTTCTCTGTATAGCCCAGGCTGTCCTGGAACTCACTCTATAGACCAGGCTGGCCTCGAACTCTGAAATCTGCCTGCCTCTGCCTTCCAAGTGCTGGGATTAAAGGTGTGCACCCCCAATGCCCCATGGTTTTCTTATTTAAAGTTCTTTCTTCTGAAAACCATGAACAACCTGAATCTTTTTGAGATAGAAATTTTTCTAATGTCTGTTTTGAAAATCCTACTCCTCTGGCCTGGAGTAGTTCTTTTTGGCTGTGGAAGAAGGCATGTTTAGAACCCCCCTGCCCCATTGCACTGCCACACTTAGGTGACATCAGCATTGGCCAACATCCCTTCAACCTAGCTAGTATCCCTTTGAATTCACCTTCTGCAACAACAGTCTCCAAAAGATAAAATTTTTGGCTAGCCCTAGCATTAATGCTGAATGTTGCTTACGATGCTTCGTGGATACTTTCCCTTTCCTTCTGTTTTCTGTGGAGCTCCACCCAAGACAGTGTTACTCAGTGAGTCACCCCGTTTTCATGCCCCTTATTAAGGTGCCACCTTTAGCACTCCAGCAGCCATCCCCACATTTTGCTCTTTCTCCTTACCTCTGTTCCTTATTCTCCTATCCCAAAATGATTTCTCTGACCTCTTTGGGACTAGTGAACTCTTTGGTTCCTTGGGGTCAGTGAATCCACTAGAGAGCTGCCCCTGATAAACACGCAAATACTCTAATTTCACTTGGGTTGAGTCCTTCATGCTGGGCTTAGGTAAACTACAACTAGTTTTCAGGTGGTAGGTATGAGAACCCTAGGAGACAAACAGGAACCAGATGACAAACCATTGTGGAGCACTGGTGTTAGCCAGCACATCTTCCTCAGTGGGAAGGTAAACACATATTCATACACAAGCTGTATTAATAAAGGTTCTCTAGATGAACAGATCTGATAGGATGAATGTATATAGGTAGAAAGTGGATTTATTAGAATATTTCACAGGCTATGACCCAACTAGTCCAACAATGGCTAACATAGCTTGTGTGGGAGTAGGAAAACCTAGATGAGAATGTATGCAGACTCCCTCAGTAGAATCCCAATGCTTCCTTTCCTGAAGGAAATCATTGCTTTGGAAATGACTTCTATTCTCTCCTTACCAGCCACAGTGGATAAAATCTTTCTCAGTTATTCTGTCTTGTTTTATGTGATTGCTATTCCTAGTAGACAAACCATGTAGATGGAATTAAATAAAGCTGAAAGAGTTTAGGTAATGTGGGGGTTGGGGTCCTTAAATATAGCTTTTGAAATGTGAAAACCCTTCTTTAATCTGGATTTTTTGAGGTGTTAAGATCCACCTTTACTCTAGGCCACAGCTTCTGGTGGCAGCCGACATATATAAAGGATATTGAAAATGGTAGATCATTCTCTTTGCCTCCTTACCTTACCTCTGGCTAGCAAGTCCATTGTTCCTTCCTTTCCTTCTTTCTTTCTTTCTCTTTCTTTCTTCTTTCCTTCCATTTTTTCCTTCCTTCCTCCCTCCCTTTCTTTCTTTCTTTTTTTCTTTCTTTCTCTCTTCATTCTTTACTGCCATTAAAAAGCCTACTTGTTTGAAACTCTGGTATATACTGAAGACTGACTGAGACTTGCAGCCACATGGAATCTTCAACTTTCCATTTGTAGACAGCCATTGTTAGACTGTGAGACATTCTAAATAAATTCACTTTTAACATGCATATAGAGCTCATTCTATCAGTTCTGTTCATCAAGAGAATCTTAATAATATAGCTGTGTGTGTGCATGTGTTTTTGTTTTTCCACCGTTCCACTGGGGAAGATGTACAAGCTAACAATAGTGCTCCTCAGTGTTTGTTATGTCTTCTCTGCTTTTCTCCTATGCTTGTCTCATACCTACCAGCTGAAAACTAGCTGCAGTTTACCTGAACCCAGCATGAAGGCACAAAACTCTTGTTTCCTAAAATCCCTCTTTAATTGTTAATATTCTGGGCACCGTTTTTCTTGTGGAACAGATTAATAACGCCACTACAAGCTGAGTAATGGGCTATGAAAGCTGTCTACCTCGATTCCAGGAGGAAGAAGAAGTGCATGTTGAGTGCTGTGAGGGGAGCTCAGGCAGTCTCTGGAAGTCTCCAGGCCACTGCCCACAAAGAGGAAGAGCAGGCGACTGACCAGTGGAAGCAGGCTGGGAAGACGAATGGGTAAACTATTGGAGGACAGTCACGAGTGCTACTGAAATGCAAATCTCTGTAGATAAAGAAAGGTCTGTCTCTGGACTGGAAGTATGGACCAGGAAACCCTATGCTGTGTCCCTTCAACATGTTCTAACCCTAAGGGAGGTGTGCCACACACACTTGGCATGACGGCGGTATTTGAGGCGTAAACTTCAAGGAAAGTCAGTCTCCTGCCTCCGCATTGTTGCCTGGCACCCCAAACTCAGAGGTAGCCCAGATATGTCCTCGTACTTGTGTGCTAGGGGCTCACGAAGATATTATTTCTTTACAGCTTGTAAGAGAAAATTTGGACATTGCTCTCTGACCTTCACCAATGTTCCAACATCCTAGTCAAACCCAGGCTTGGAATGTTAAGCCATTCAAACTAATTGCCTCCAGCATTCTGGGTTGGGCATTAAAGAACGAGAGACTTATCCCAGGACAAGGTCAAGTAAAATCCTCATTCTCAGCCATGAAATGCAGCTGAACCACTCCTAGGAATTAGCAAGAGACTGTCTCTACTTCCCCAAAAGATTAGCATAGTGGGCATTTTATCTAAGATGGGCGGGACCTTAATCTGAGAGTGTGTGTGAGAGAGACAGTCTGCAACATTGAGCATTCAGCAGCAGGCAGTCTGCATTCAACATTCGAGAGTCAGCATTTCAGCATTTGGACTTGCTCACACCTAGACTAAAACTAGAACTTATGTTGACTAGCAGCCCCCTGGCCCAGAACGCTTGGGCCCTGGGGGCGGGGAGCGGGGTGCAGCACCAGTCAAGATTCAAGATTTGCACATTCAAAATTGAAGATTCAAACATTCAACATTGAAGATTCAGCATTGAGGACTCAAGATTCAAGCCTGCTTTTCACTTTGTATACTAGGAGAAAGACTGGGAGAAGAAGAAGGACTTGGACTCGCATGCAGGACTAGCACTAGAACTTAGATGGGCTAGGACTCAGATTCATGCACTCCTCAGTCCCCAGACCCAAAGCGCTTGGGCCCGGGGGATGCAGCACCAGTTCAGAGGAGATAGCTGCTGTATTAGACCCAGCATGTTTCAGATGGCCTCAGATGTACCTCATCTATTGAGCTGCCAGATTTTTCATGTCTCTCTTTTGCAACGATTGTAAAAGCCTCATGTCGTTTTTTAAGAAATACACTCAGACCTTACACTACTCGTGTTGAGTCTGTTTGTCCAAACCAAATCCTGTGCACACCTGGCCAGAACTCATCGTCCCGCGGAACAAGGGACCCAGTAAGAAACCCCAGTCCTTGGCATAGGTAATGGAGTCACTCTAGACTCACTGGCCAATCTCCAGGAGTCTCCAGGCTGACCACCAGTTAGAGGAGAAGGCAGGATCTTTCAAGTGCAAGGCTGCAGGTTCAGCTCAGTAACTGAGCAGGCTTGAATGGTTCCATGTTGTGTGCTCTAAGTACTGCTGCTGGGTGTTGTGAGGGGAGCTCAGGCAGTCTTTGAGACATGGTGAGCCTAGGGTCGCTGCATACACATGGGAGACACAGGCAGCTGAGCAGAGGAAGCTTGCATAGTGGGTTCTCCCAGGACTGGGTGAGAAGACAGGCAGGCAGGCTATTTGGAGGACAGGCATAAGTAGTACTGAAGTGCAAATCTCTGCAGATAGGGAAAAGGGCTGGACCTGGATTGCAAGCCTCCAGACAGACATGCCAGTCAGAATGGGTGGGGTGTTCTGGGTGCGATATAGCAGGTTCAGTCCTGTGGCTGAATAGGTTTGAAATGTAAGGGTGAGAGGTGCCCAAAAGATGATGGTGCGTGATGTGAGGGGATTTCAGGCAAGCTCTGAAATCAGGAAGTCCTTATCATACACTCACTGTCCACATTAGCAGAAGAGCAGTCAGCTGAGCATGGGGAGCTGTTGTGTTAGGTTCTCCCTGGGGCTGGGTGGGAAACTGGTGAGTTGTGGCCACCTGTGTGGTCCCTTATGCTTCTAACCCCTAAACCCTAAAAGCTATCCACTAATCCCTAAACCCTAAGTCCTAACCCCTACCATTAACTCCTAACCCTAACCTGAACCCTAACCCTTCTGACACTTTAACCCTAACCCTAAACCCTAAAGCTATCCCCTAACCCTGTAACTTTAACCCTAACCATAAATCTTATCCCTAACCCCTAACCCTCTAACCCTCTAACCTTTAACCCCTATTCCCAGCCCCTAACCTCTAACCCTAACCCATAATCCCTATCCCCAACCTTAACCCTGACAGCCACAAAACCTGTACTTCAGATTTTGGATGAAGATGTTTTCTGGGATTATTGCTACACATGAGGAACTTCTCTCTTAATTTTGGGCAAGAACATCCAGCCACAGAGCTCAGCTAGCCCAGCCTCTCAAGAGGACACCTCTAGCTCTGTGTACTAACCTAGGATGTAAGCAAGCTTGGGTAGATTCTGTGTATTCTCATGTAGAAAGTTTAGGGAACAGCTGTACCTACACACGAAAATCTGTTCTTCATTCACTCATACCGGTTTAACAGTGTGATGCTTGCTCCCGACAGTGAAGTAAATTGAGGCATGTTTTCTCACTGTATGTAATGAGAGATGCCAGACAAAAATAAAATAAATAATAAGGAAATAGGTACAAGAATTGGGAAGCTCAGGAGTGTGGCCTCCATTTGATCTTATGTTTTTTAGAAGATGTATGCCAATGATACCACAGATCCTGAGAAGCACATGCCAGAGTGAACATTAGCAGGTGAAAAGAATGCATAGCTCCACAAAGTCCAGGGGACTGGAAGGAAATAAGCTAAGCCATTTTCGTTCATCAAAAGATCTAGAAAATAGTCATGTTTCCAGTTCAGACCTCAGAACGACTGCTACTAAGCAGTGCCAGAAATGGGAAGACCCCCCAAGGAAGCTATATTCACCTCAGGCTCTTACCATACTAAGTAATCCAATGTCCATAGAAGCAAACGAGATGTGATTTTTGGTCTGGAGAAAGATACCATCAAATAGACTCTCAGACTACCTATGATTACAGAGTAGGTTTAATTTATATAAAAACTTGATAAACATTATACAAAGACGTAGTGAGTGAATATGAAAACAAATAGACATAGGGGAGCTTCTCAAGAGAGCCAGAGAAAAGGCATCCAGTCACTGGGAATTACAACAAACCGGAACATAGACTTCTCATCAGGAGTACAAAAACTAGAAGACAGGAAAATAAGTCCAGCCCACTGTTACGGCTTAGATATAATTGTCACCAAATTTCCACTTCTGAAATCTTGGGTGCCAGGTTAGGGATTTTAAGATTGATTCATGAAACTCCTGACTTTGTCAATGTGTAATTGATGACAGCAGGGCCCACAGGGCTTATTACGAAGTGGGGAGGGTTGGAGAAAGCAGTTCACTGGGGACAGGCTTTGGTGAGTGTATTCTGTCTCTGGTGTTTGCTTCTCCTTCCTGACCTTCAGAAGGTGAGCAACTTTGTTCTGCCTCAGCCTTCAGCCATGATGCTACACCTCACCCCAGAAAGAACCTCTAAAACTATCAGCCAGAATGAAACTTACTTCCTTTTAAATAGTTTCTTTAAGTTATTTTGTCCCAGTGATATAAGGAAGCCTAATCTAGTGATATGTATAAGTCGTAGAAAAACAAAGTTTGACAATACAGATGCAAGAAGAAATGTGTAGTATGAGTAATTGTGGATGTAAAGGAAATCCACACAAGTGGAGGTGAGGACTCCCCCACTCTTGGCCACACCAGCCTGCAAACCTCTTTTCCTCAAGATCAAACAAAAGCAAAAGAAGGAAAAATAAAATTCCACAAACTAGTAGTTTTCACAGAGCTACTAGACACAGTCATTCTCAGATGCTGGCATATTTTCAAAGTAATATCAAACACAGATGCCACATTAAAGGAAAACTAAGGAATCATGAGCAAGTTGTAAAGAACCCAAAAGGATTCAACACAAGGCAAGGAAAAGATGAAAATTCAACATCAAAGTGTGTTTCCCCTGAATTTGTACTATGTTCATATCATCCTAAGTCCAAAATATCCTTAGACTGTCTTGGGATAAAAATTTTAAATTTATTTATTTATTTATTTTATTTTGGTTTTTCAAGAGAGGGTTTCTCTGTATAACCCTGGCTGTCCTGGAACTCACTCTGTAGATCAGGCTGGCCTCGAACTCAGAAATCTGCCTGCCTCTGCCTCCCAAGTGCTGGGATTAAAGACATATTCCACCACTGCCCAACTTTAAAAATAATTTTTCACTTATCTAAATACAAATCTACTTGTGAGTTCCTTCCGGTATTTTTAAAATGATTAATACCCTCCTCCCCTGTACACACACACACACACATACAACATGGAAGAAGGAACATACCTAACTGCTGTTTCTGGGAACCAGAGGAAATGCTTCCATGAAAGTCAGAACCTCGAATTCCTAGACCCCTCCCGAGCATACAACTTGACTGTTCTACCAACTCATCTTGCAGGGAACGCCACAGATGATAAGAAAGGAAGCTGACCCCTTGGTTTCATTCATCCAAGAGTGAGTCTGATTGGTTTGTCTCAAGACCTTTGAGCTGATCTCTTGAATAAAGGCCATTCTGTCCACTCTATTTATTAAACAGCACAGCAAATATGGTTAGAGAAAGGAATGAGAAACTTTTCTCTTAGGTTTTTACACAGGTCTCATGAAGGGAAAAATTATTTCTCTGACACTATTGACTCAGAATATCACCCAAAGACACAACCAGGTATTATTAATGTATGCTTACACATTGCTTTCTACATTGGAGGAAGAGATTCAAACCTTACTGCTTCCAGCAAATAGTCAGTTCTAGACCCTACATCTTTTGCACAAATACATTGCTCTGAGCTGGGAATGAATCATTAAGGAGAAATAGAGCAAATCTTATGTTAGGGAGACCAAAGCACAGTAAGGTTCAAAACATTGATTTTTTTTTTAAATGTCAATTAGTTCTGAACAGGTTGAATACATTGTAAGTAAGCAGAGCAATCACAAAGATCTCAAAACACATTACTACCTTGGTTGTAGGTTGTGTGAAAATTTGATATGTATGTAAACAAGCTGCAGACAACATTTTTTAGAAAAATCATTCACAGTTTCTCTTCTTGAATCCACTAACCTGGATTTGCAGAGCTCTTGCTTCACACTGAGGAGGTGCATCTACCTGACTAAGTTTCAAACTGGAAAAACATGTATGTCTTTCAAGATAATAGAGCCACCATAGTAAAAAAAAAAGGCGTGGCGGGGGAGAGGGGGAGTGCTTATGGCCAGTGTTCCTGAATGTAGAAGAAATGGCAGGCTCTTACTGCTTGAGAGCCTAGAGATTGGTGACACAGAAAATGACAATCGGGAACTGCCACTTGGAGGACACACTTGCTTGGGGTCACGGGAACACAGGTGGCTTGCAGAAAGGGTGCTCCCCAAGAATAAATGAGCTTGCTGGCCCATTCTCTCATGCTCCAGGAGTCTGAGGTCCATGCCTTCTCACCCACTGCACCCAAGGGAAACTCGGCAAGACAGAGGACTCAGACAACACCTGAAGAGGTTTCTCTGTCTCATATACTCTGCTAAGACTCAGGACAGAGGCAGGGAGGTATATCCTTAATTAGCAATCTAAAAGTATAAGAAAATACATAGTTTCCACGATGCTCCTGCTTTTCTCACCTGTGAAATCCCCTGCTGAACAGTATTTTGTGTTTGCTCCTGTACTGAAACTGCTGCCAGAGAAGATCAAGCTCACTCCCAAAGAACTATCACTGAGCAGGGCCTCTTCCCCATATCCTAGTACTTTTCTCTCCACTGCCTCCGCTGGGTGGTGGGCTAGAGGAGAGGTTGAGTGCTTAATAAAGTGGGTTGCAAAAAAGTTGCCTACACCCTGCTGCAGTGGGAATAAGGAAAAAGCAGGCAGGCTCTTTTGTACCAAATACTTTATCAGAGGTCTTGGGCTCCTCGGGCTTCCTGGAAGAAGCAATTTACATATTAACTGTATATTTCAAAATAAAATAAAATATAAAATATATGTATTAACTGTATATTTCAAAATAATACATCACTACTAATATTTTCTTAAATGAACATAAATATATAAAGTGTTTTTGTTTGTTTTGTATTTAGTAGAGCTTAAGATCTTGGCTCTTACTGTGGTAACTTGATACAAGAGTTATGAATGGGGGCTGCTGAGATGGCTGAAGAGGTAAGAGCATTGACTGCTTTACCAAAGGTCCTGAGTTCAAATCCCAGCAACCACATGGTGGCTTACAACCATCCGTAA
>NW_022196905.1:147974916-147978617 GCF_008632895.1 Mastomys coucha | reverse complement strand
TAGCTTTCATAGTCTCTGGTGAGAAGTCTGGTGTAATTCTGATAGGCCTTCCTTTATATGTTACTTGATCGTTTTTCCCCTACTGCTTTTAAAATTCTTTCTTTGTTTAGTTCACTTTGTGTTTTGATTGTTATGTGACAGGAGGAATTTCTTTTCTGGTTCAGTCTGTTTGGAGTTCTGTAGGCTTCTTGTATATTCATGGGCATCTCTTTCTTTAGGTTAGGGAAGTTTTTTCCTATAATTTTGTTGAAGATATTTACTGGCCCATTACATTGGGAGTCTTCACTCTCTTCTATACCTATTATCCTTAGGTTTGGTCTTCTCATTCCATCCTGGATTTCCTGGATGTTTTGGGTTAGGAGCTTTTTGGTTTTTGCATTTTCTTTGAGAGTTGTGTCAATATTTTCTATGGAATCTTCAGCCCCTGAGATTCTCTCTTCTATCTCTTGTATTCTGTTGGTGATGCTTGTTGCATCTACAACTTCTGATTTCTTTCCTAGGTTTTCTATCTTCAGGGTTGTCTTTTTTGTCTGATGTCTTTATTTCTATTTCCATTTTTAGATTCTGGATGGTTTTGCTCATTTCCTTCACCTGTTTGATTATGTCTTCCTGTAGTTCTTTAAGGTATTTTTGTTTCCTCTTGTTTACCTGTGTTCTCCTGTAATTCTTTGGGGGTGGGGTGGGTATTTATGTCTTTCTTAAAGTCCTGTATCATCACCATGAGAAATGATTTTATATCTGAATCTTGCTTTTCTGGTGTAATGGTGTGTCCAGGACTTGCTATGGTGGGAGTATTGGTTTCTGATGATGCCAAGGAACCTTAGTTTGTGTTGCTTATATTCTTATGCTTGCCCTGCACCATCTGGTTATCTCTAGTGCTACCTGCCCTTGCTAAATCTGACTGGAGCCTGTCCTTCCTGTGGTCCTGGTTGTGTCAGAACTCCTCAGAGTCAAGCTGTCTCTGTGATCCTGTAACTGTGGGCTTATTAGAGCACCTGGGAGTGGAGCTTCCTCTGGGTGTTGTGGGACTGGCTGGGGAGCTTGTACCCATGGTCTGCTCAGGGCACCAGCCCAAACAGGCTGGAAGAAACCTGAGCCACTGGGCTGGTGTAGTTCCTGTGTGCCTGGTCCTGCTGGTCCCCAGTTATTCCTGGTATAGGTACAGATGTTATGTCCTCCTCACCTCTGATCCTGGGTGTCTTAGAGCACCTGGGAGTGGAGCTTCCTCTGGATTTTGTGGGACCAGCTGTGGAGCTTGTGCCCAAGGTCTGCTCAGTGCACCAGCCAAGAGGGACTGGAAAAAACCTAATCCAATGGACTGGAAGAGTACCTGTGTGCCTGGTTCCTATGGTCCCAGTTACTTCTGGTGATGGGACAGATGTTGGGTCCTCCTCATCTCTGATCCTGGGCGTGTTACAGTGCCTGGGAGTGGAGCTCCCTTTCGAATTGTGAGATAGTTAAAATTAAGTATATAAGAATATGTTACATAGATATTAGCATACCTACAAATAATATGCAATAAAATCGAACATTAAATGAACTTCCAATTATGATTATTGGAAAAGAAAATCCAAATGCAGCTGATGCTCATCAATATAGTGTTCACAAACGAAACTACAACAGAAATGGATAATGGGTTGATAATGGCTATATCTGACTCTTAGGGGATATGAACTAGTTTTAAGAAAATAATCTACCATGGATTAAGTACTTATTTTGAGATACATGTAAGTGAATCATGATACCAATAGCACCTTTTCAACTATATTAATTTCTAATAAATTATGCCTCCTTCAAGCAAGGGTGTGTGTGTGATCAAACCACAGGTTTTAAATTCTTCAAATCTGACTAAAAAATAAATTTAGTAAATAATGGAGCTTTGATTAAATAATATCTAATGTCAAGATTTAGAGAACTTGGCAGTTTCAAGTACTCTTATAACTTGGGATTTAAAAAGTTTCTGCCAGCCAGGCAGGGGTGGCACATGTCTTTAATCCCAACACTTGGAAGGCAGAGACAGGTGGATTTCTGAGTTCAAGGCCAACCTCGTCTACAGAGTGAGTTCCAGGACAGCCAGAGCTACACAGAGAAACCCTGTCTCAAAAAAACAAAACAATAAATAAATAAATAAATAAATAAATAAATAAATAATAAAATATTTTCTACCAAATTTGGCTGTAAATGAGAGTATTGTAAAATTTTGGTCAATCATGTTTTTCTGATATCTCAACCTCAACACACCCCCTATGGAAGCAGTAAACACCCTGTCCAGACAGCTCTGTTACAGCAGAGTGAAAAGGTTAGTCTGTGCCACAAGTATTCCTTCATGTTCTCCTCTGATGTGCTCTGGTGATGTTCAGTGCAGCCACCTTGTACCTCATACTTTTATAATCTCTGTTGAAACTTAGTAAAGCTACTTGCCAGAAGTTGTTACTTCTAGCTCTTTATCTGCCTTGCCCATCCATCCCTGCATTCTCCTCTCTCATTCTACCTGTGGGTCACTCAGAACTAATTCAAGACATGATAGCCTTTACTCCTGAATGCCTTGCTATACCAATCTCGTGTCCTCTAGAGTTATTTCAGTAATGTCTTATGAAGCAGGAGTCCTTACTTATGCATTGCTCTTGTAATGTCTCTTCACTCCCCTTTGCATTTCTAGATGTTAGCAGTTTCAAACATCATGGAACAAATAAAATGTAGTTAGTTTGTGTATTAGTCAGGGTTCTCTAGAGTCACAGAACTTATGGTAGTCTCTATGTAGTAAGGGAATTTATCGATGACTTAGAGTCTGTAGTCCAACTCCTAACAATCAACTCCCAAAAATGGTTGGCAGCAGCTGTGAATGGAAGTCCAAGGATCCAGCAGTTTCTCAGTCCCACAAGGTAAGCAGGTGAAGCAGAGCAAGCTTTCCTTCTTCCAATGTCCTTATATAGACCTCAAGCAAAAGGTGTGGCCCAGATTAAAGGTGTGTGCCATCACACCTTTAATACCAGATAACCTTGCTTGAATTCATAGATCTTCTAATCTTAATCTTCTAGGATTCATAGCCACTATGCCACCACACCTTTAATCCCAGATGATCTTGAACTCATAGATCTTCGTGTCTTAATCTTCTGGGATTCATAGCCACTATACCTCAAGATCTCCATGCCAAGATTCAGGTCGGAAACTTGTGTCTTTCAATCTCCAGATTAGGGCCACAGGTGAGCCTTCTAATTCTGGATTGTAGTTCATTTCAGATATAGTCAAGTTGACAACCAGGAATAGCACTACAGTTTGGATGTAGCTAATCCTTCCTCAAGGTTAGATTCAAACTATGAATTTTTATAGAAATATTAGGTCTCATGTCAGAAGGTGCATGATAATGAATTTTTCTGTCGTTAGTGACATTAACCTTGTTTATTTTAAAATGCTGTGTGCCCTTCCACCAGCCTTGAGCGGGCTGAATCAGACCTTGCTTTGCTACAGCTGGCTAGCCAACCTAGGGTGGAGTCTTCAGACCTAGGTAAAGTCTATTGTCCTGCCACATGTGCAGCTCCCTGAAAGGAGCCACTACCTGCTGAGTGGCTGAGCCTGTTTTCCTGCTCCTGACACAGCAAAGAGATCCTGGCCAAGTGGGGGATAGGTCTCTGCCACGGACAGGGATTTCTCGCGGGGTCCCTGTTCCGCGGGACAAGGGATTCTGGCCAGGTGGGCACGGG
>NW_022196905.1:147972653-147973913 GCF_008632895.1 Mastomys coucha | reverse complement strand
CAGGAGACTGACTTTCCTTGAAGTTTACGCCTCAGATACCGCCTTCACGCAAAGTGTGCGTGGCAGGTCTCCCCACTTTATATTCAGACTCAAGTAGTAAAGATTGGGCCTTGATCAGAAACTTTGTCTTGGTCTCATCTTCCCTGGCTGTCCTTCCCATTCAGCCCCAGTTTTCCTTTCAGGAACCTAGGAATCCATGGCCACTGGAGGCTCAATGCTGTCTCTCCAGGTTTCTCCTAGCAAAGTAACAACTTTTCTTTCTTTCTTTCTTTCTTTTTTTTTTGTAACTAATAAGTATCTTGTGGGAAACTGCCTGTGACTACAAACAAACAAATTCCAGTAAACCACAGATTTGGTATCACTTAAGTTTTAGCATATGCTGATTATTTACACCTGATAAATTTCTGCTAAAGTAAGGGTCAGCAAATTATTTCATAACGGTATATTTTTATATATTTATTGTCTTGCCTTTTATTTTAATTTAAAACCTTTAAATTTCTTTTCTTTTTAAAGAAGGTCTCACACTATAGCCCAAGCTAACCTAGAAATGTAAGTATGTAGTATAGCTGAAACACTTGTGAGCAAAAGAATGTAAAATACTACTATACAATATCAAAATGTGACTTTCCTAATGATGTTGGTCAGAGTTCAACAGCTAAAATATTACTATAAAATTGTTTGGGATGTGTGTGTGTGTGTGTGTGTGTGTGTGTGTGTATGTATGTACTCAAAGGCCAGAAAACAATATGAGATCCCTCAAAGCTGGAGTTACAGGCATTTTCAAGATTGTTACCTGGGTGTTAGAATCAGAATTCTAGTCATCATGGTAGGATACTAAGCTCTTTTAGCCACTGAATTATCTTTCCAGCCCAATAAAAGTGTTACTACAGGAAAGATGAGAAGCAGTGTAACTAGAAAAGAAAGAGGACAGGGAAGTAGTATGTTTGAGATGTAATGTTGGATTAAATTTATTAAATTCATTAATTTATTAAATTTATTAATTTCAGTAAATAGCTAAGGTAATATAAATATGTTTAACTGCTATGCATATAATATTGAGTACAAAGCAGGTACAGGGCAGCATATAGACTATTCTTATAATATTTTTAAGGTTGACAGTATTTTTTCAATTTTTAAAAATTAAACTATAATTACATTTTTCCCCATTATCCTCCCTTCAACTTCTACTATGGCCACTGTAGAATAAAAATTCTTAACCTAGTCCCAAAATGGAGTCAAGCATGCTCCTATAGAGCAGAG
>NW_022196905.1:147964869-147971936 GCF_008632895.1 Mastomys coucha | reverse complement strand
TCAAAGAGCCTAGTCTTCTTTAAATTCTATTATCACACACACACACACACACACACACACACACACACACACACACACACACACAAACACAAGTTTTGTTTTGTATTTTATAAGTAGCATTGCTACTTTATTACTTTAATAAATTAATACTTTATTTTGGGGTGGGTTGTTGTTGTTTGTTTCTTTGTTTGCTGTGCACACCTTTAATTGTTGCATTCAGGAGGAAGAGACAGGTAGAACTCATGCCAGTCAAGTTCATATACTGAAGTTTAAACTACTCAGGGCTACACTGTGAGACCCTGTCTCAAAACACACACACACACACACACACACACACAAACACACACAATCAACTATTTAATTTAACTTACTTTGTTTGTAGCATATGGGATGGGGAGACGCACCCATGTGGAGTTCAGATGACGAGCTGTAGAGAGCATGATTCATCCTGCTACCTTGTGGGACTCTAGGTCCATAGATTCTCTGGCCTGCTCTAAATGCCTCCCCTGCTTAGGCTTGCTAGTCCTTAAACACTTTTTTGAAGAATTTCTTTTGTTTTTCCATTTTTTGTTTTTGTTTTGTTTGGTTTGGTTTTTCAAGACAGGGTTTCTCTGTGTAGCCCTGGCTGTCTGGGAACTCACTCTGTAGACTAGGCAGGCCTCAAACTCAGAAATCTTCCTGCCTCTGCCTCCCAATTTCAGGAACTAAAGGTGTGCGCCACCACTGCCCGGCTTGTTTTTCCATTTTTATTTAAGTTCTAAGTAAGGTTTTTCTGTGTAGAGAGAATCTCTCATAAGCATCACCTAACAATAAAAAAGCCTATGGCTGCGGGGCGGTGGTGGCACACGCCTTTAATCCCAGCACTTGGGAGGCAGAGGCAGGCAGATTTCTGAGTTCGAGGCCAGCCTGGTCTACAGAGTGAGTTCCAGGACAGCCAGGGCTACACAGAGAAACCCTGTCTCAGAAAAGAAAAGAAAAAAGAAAAAAAAAAGCCTATGGTTAATAAGCTAAGGTAGGAAATAGGAAGTTGGACACAGGCAGGACAAGAGAAGTTTCTGGGAAATAGTAAGAGAATAAAGAGAGATTGGAGAGACATGCTGGGAGAGATGCTGAAGGAAGACACTAAGGAAGAAGCAGTCAGGGACTGAAGGAGAGGTAACTAACCTGCAGGTAGATGAATTCAGGATAGAGTAAAGGGAGATTTGCCAGGGAGCATCAAGGAGGTCAGAACCATGAGATCTGAGCAGAGGTAACCAGCAGCACAGATGAGCTCAGGATAGAATAAAAGGAGATATTCACCTGGGAACATTTAGGAAATGGGCATAAACCAACAGATAGCTGAAATCAGACAGAATATGGAGGATTAGTGCCAGGCTTGGACAAATGAAGCTGAAGACAGGTAACTAACCATGTGGTAGACAGAATAGTTTGAATGGCTTAAATAAGTTATGAGCTAGGAAGGAAATGAGCCAAAGCCTATGGACTGGACACTTACTAATAAATAACGAGCGTCTGAGTTCTCATTGCAGGAGCAGGGACTGGGAGGGTTTTTTTTACATTTCTGTCTTACTGTTAAATTTCAGAACTGATGGAGGAGCTGACAAGATGGTTCAGCTGGCAAATTAGGCACTTGCCACCAAGTCTGATGATCTGAGTTTAATCCTGGCAAGGAGTAAAGGAATCTCAATCTTTCTAAACCCCCAAAGAGAATGGATTCCATTGATTTTGAGTTATGCAGTCTCAGAACTGATCATTTTTTTATACCCTCGTGACTCTGGGCTCATCTCTATCTCCAAAACCATTAAGAAGCCCCTCCTCTCCACCTGTGCCTTGCCAATCCCCACTCTTGGTCAGAGTGCTCTCTCGAGGCCAGTGAAGCCAAGGATGGGGCAGGGGTGGGGCTAACTTCAGAGAGGTCTCCGTGCTAGAGCTAAAATGGCTCCTGCAGCTTAGTACCACCTTAGACACTTCTCTGATCCTCCCCGGATTCCCATGACAATGACTGAGAAACCAAGTGGCTCAGGATAGGCACTTGAGAAGCTATTGACTTCAGCAGAAGTTCAGCCTCAGTTCCTGAAAGATCACCCTGTGGCATGTTTGCCTTCGGTGCTGATCACAGGGTCCAGGGACTTTGGCATCAGCCCAAAAGTGAAAGGGAGCTAAAATGAACAACCAGGGGATGCCTCAGACAGGAAGGGCAGGAAGGAGACCCTGGTGCACATGCTGAAGCATGCAAGAACCTGTCCTACCCAGTTTTCGTGCCCTGCCGCTTTCCAGCCTGGCAGTGGAGTTGCCAATGTCAAAGAGACCTAGCCAAGTAGCTCTAAGGCCTCTCTCTCCTCAGATTTACCCTTGGTCTGTGTCATCTATGGGAGGTCCCAGCTCAATTGTAGCTACTCTGGACTCTTCTACACATATTTGAGACTAGTGTTTATTTCTTGGGAAGATGATTCTTTTTTCTTTTGGGGGTGGGGAGAGGGTGTCTGTGTTTACATGTGAGGAATTGTTGACTAGCTGTGCACATGAATAGAAAGCTGGAAGGCAGCCTGCTCCATCTTCCCTATCCCTGCCAGAGGAAGCTTGCTGGCTTCTGAGGGAACACATGTCTCTTTACTCTACAGTTGTTCCTGGTCTTGGACATAATTTTAGTGATGCTGAAAGTGCAGTTCAAAAAAGAAACAAAAAGAGGAGAGGAGAGGAGAGAAGAATAGAGGAAAAGGGAACAGAGGAGAGGAGAGAAGAAGAGAGGAGAGAAGAGGAGAGGAGAGGAGAGGAGAAGAGAAGGGAAGGGAAGGGAAGGGAAGGGAAGGGAAGGGAAGGGAAGGGAAGGAAAGAGAAAAGAAAAGGAAGTGCAGTTCAGTAATAGATTCCTACCTACTTCTGTAGGAGTCAGCAGAGTCTGGACTTGTTTATTCTTGGCAGGAAGACCACTCCTGTGGGCTGGGAAAAGGCAAGGCCTTTTCAAAAGGAATACAAGGAAACATTCTTTTAGTAGTCTCTTAGGGCCTGCTTTAGTATTGCAGAAGCACCCTAAAAAACTGAGAGTGTTTAAGTGTAAGATGGACCCAAAATATAATGAAATTTGGCTTAATTTTTTACCAGAGTTTGGGGTCAAAGGACAAAATAAAACTTAGGGAAAATACACTTGAGTTTTGGGACCTCTGTAAAAGCCTTGGAGGGAAATAGGAGGGAGGGACACAGTGGGTGGGATGTCTTGGGGTTCAGGTACAGGTGTGAGGCCACATGCTTTCTCCATTGCTCAGCGCAGTAAACTCACTGCTCTCCTCCCACAGACTTCTCAAGAGGAGCCCTCCCACTTGTCCTGGAGCCTTTCAGGATGGGAAGCATGCCCACACTTGGTGCTTCAGGATGCTAACACTAGCTATGGGAGTCATGGGAGTCCTGACCTGCATAGTGGGTGTGGCCAGAGCTGCCTCTAAGCATCATATCGAAGAGCAGAGGATTGTGAATAGGATGGTGAGGACTGACTCAAGGAACCTGGCAGTGGGTTTGGGTGTGTGGGGTGATGGTAGTTGCCAACAGAACTTTGGGAACAGCAAATCCCATGGGTGAGGATGTGTATTAGGTTGAGGAGTACCACTGATTTTCCCCTCTAATCCTGGGATGTGGCAATTATGAAGTGTCTGGAGCCTCAGAACCACTATTCAAGTGGTTCACAATGGCAGTAGTCCCCAGGGATCCTCAGCTGAGGCAGGCTAGAGGACCATGAGCTGGGCTGAGTCCCCGTGATCTCCCATTGTTAACAGAAGTGCTTCTTGTTGGTTCCCAAAGCCTCCATGCCAGTTCTTCCTCATCTTAGACCAAAGTGTAGACTAGATTTTTGAGGTGTGAAGGAAAATCTCAGCCAAAGCCCAGCTTCTGTCAGCCAGTGTTTGGCACGACAAGATGAGAGCTTCAGGGCTCCTTTTTTCATGTAGGCATCCTGAGGGATGGGGTCTCCATAGGTCACACTCTGGGAGGTAAAGGGCAGCTGTCCCAAGATCCTGAGAGCAAGCTAAGCAGCCCTGCTGGCCAGGAAAGTCTGAGTGGACACTGAGTTCTGTCTAACAAGGCCAGAGCCCAAGAATTGGATACCCAGAGGTACATGTGTGTTTGCCTGCTACTCCTACCCTCCCCTACATCCCTCATGCCTGGTCACAAGGATGGCATCAAGCCAAGCCATTTGAGCTGTCACCACCCCATCCCAGTAGAGGTCCAGGATACAGCCACTTCTTGTATCTTGATGCTCACACACTTCTCACCTCCCAACCTCCACCTGGGCACACAGTGAGGGCCCCTCAGCATCCTGGGGAGGTTTAAGTGGGACAGTTGCAATCAGTTGAGGCAAATAGCAGCTTGGCCTTCCCAATGCCCCTGACGCCTTTCTTCCTCAGCAGCTTCAGGCTCCTAGAAAAATGTTATTTTTTTGTTGTTGATTTGTTTTGTTTTGTTTTTCAATATGTGATTATGGACCCGAAGTCTGAGTGTGCAGGACACTCAGCTAATATGATAGCGGTCTTCAGGGGGTCAGTGCAGGCTTCCAGCACCTGCTTACCTGAGCGAGTAACTTTCCTGTTCCCTTTTCCATGTGAAAGTAACTTTGTTTATACTTTAATAGATATCATGATGGGAAGCAATGCATCAAGCAGCAGGCATGGCAGCTGGAGTGGAATGCAAGAGAGCTCACATGTCCAGCCACAAAGCATGAAGCAGAGAGAACAGACTGATTATGGCAACAGTCTTTAACCTCTCAAAGCTTACCTCCTGGGGCATACTTCCACCAGCAAGGCCATACCTGTTAATCCCTTCCAAACAGCACCACCAGCACATACACCACACTAAGTCTCCAAATATCGGAATCCGAGGGACATTCTTATTCATGTGACTGCATATAGTTACATTTAATGACATACAGATTAGCAGAATTCTCAAGTCATTTGCTTTTAAAAGTAGGTGTATAGATTCGGAGTTTTTTTTGAACCAGTAATTTGTCATAGGGATTTCTTTGACTCTTAAGGGATGAAGTCTTTACAACTGGCAAATAAGCTACTTAAGGAAAATTTAAGAGAAATATGGCGGGCTAGTGAGATGGCTCAGCGGGTAAGAGCACCAACTGCTCTTCTGAAGGTCATGAGTTCAAATCCTAGCAACCACATGGTGGCTCACAACCACCTATAATGAAATCTGATGCCCTCTTCTGGTGCCTCTGAAGAGCAGGGATCTACCAGAGCAAGCGGCGGCCAACTGGAGCGAGCAGAGGTCATAAAAGTCAATTTTCAACTACCAGATGAAGGCTCACAGCTACAGTGTGTACTCATATACATTAAATAAATAAATATTTTAAAAACAAAAGACAAAAATGTCAATTCTGGATTTCGTAATGAATGCAACATTGAACACCCTTGCACCTGCTTAGAAGAAATTTGAAAGCAAAACTCTTCTGTCCACAGATTTAGTGATTCATTCTCAGGGACTTTTCCATATGCCCCTAAAACATTCAAATTGTCTTTCTTACTCGATTGAGTTAGCTGACAACCTCTGCATTTTTAGCCATCTTTCATGTATATAATATGTCATTAATACAAATGTCAGAGAGAAAAAACAAATCAAAAGTCATTTCAAAAACTAAGTCATATAAAATATGACAAAATATATTTTAAGTGTTAAAGATTCTCATAAATCTTACCAAAGCTAATTTGACTTTGATAGTGTATGTAAGGCTTCATATAATAGCCTTTGATATAAACTTATATAATTATAGAAAGCAATGTAAATATTGTATTTATGAAATATAATGCAGTGATAGCCTACGTTTTGGCTAGAAGAATTTGACTTTGTACCTGTTTTGTTCTAACACTAAGTTAAGTAGCTTACTAGTTAGTCCCTAAGCCTGAAATTTGAGACATGCCAGATTTGGTAATCTTGGTGTTGTATGGTATAGTTGAGTGTTTCCTTAAGAATGCCAGTGTTGCCGGGCAGTGGTGGTGCACGCCTTTAATCCCAGAACTTGGGAGGCAGAGACAGACGGTTTTCTGAGTTTGAGGCCAGCCTGGTCTACAGAGTGAGTTCCAGGACAGCCAAGGCTATACAGAGAAACCCTGTCTAGAAGAAAAAAAAAAAAAAAGAGTGCCAGTGTTTTCTGTCCTCTGCTCTCCTCTTCCCTTCTCTGCCCTCATGGCTCTGCTCTTGTCTGCCTGCCTCTACCCAGTCTGCAGGTCCTCACCTCACTCCCTTCTCCCAATAAACCTCCTTAGACTTAACCTTTTGCATGTAGTAATTTCTCAAGAGCACATCTTGGCATGGGTCTACAGTAATACTCCCTTGCTGTATTATATTTTAGCCTATGTATTATATTTGTTATCACAACAATCAGTCCTTTATGAGATGTTCTTTTTTTTAAGGTTTATTTATTATTATATCTAATTACACTGTAGCTGTCTTCAGACACACCCCAGAAGAGGCGGTCAGATCTCATTACAGATGGTTGTGAACCACCATGTGGTTGCTGGTATTGAACTCAGGACCTTTGGAAGAGCAGTAGGTGTTCTTAACCGCTGAGCCATCTCTCCATCCCCATGAGGTATTCTTTTTTTAAAAAAAAAACTTTTATTGCATTATGATGAGAAAAGTTACATGATTTCAATTTATCTGAATTTGGACATACTCTAAGTAAATAGAATTAAATCACATTCTTGTTTCCCTTTTGTACCCCCACTCCTCCCAAAGACCCCCCTTCAATATCCACAATATCTTTTTTATTATATTACATAAAATTTACAAAATATTATAACAATAAAATAAGTATTATAAACATTGTTTGATATAAAACAACAATCAATTTAACAAACTTATATAGATGCTCATCTACAGCAATAGTGAAAATACATTTTTCTCAATATAAATTTTAAATAACTCCAAACATATTAACTGTATACTTCAAAATAATACTTCATTACTAATATTTTCTTAAATGAACATAAATATATAAAGTCTTTTTGCTTGTTTTGTATTTAGGAGAGTTTAAAATCTTGGCTCTTACTGTGGTACAAGCCCAAAATAAGAACAAT
>NW_022196905.1:147963309-147964074 GCF_008632895.1 Mastomys coucha | reverse complement strand
ATGAAATAAACAATACTACTAATAGAGAGGTTGAGATAGGAGAAGCAAGATTTCAAGACCCTTATGTAATGTTGGACCTATTTCTCCAATTACCAAATTAGAGAGACCATTGGAAGACAATTAACAAATTTCTAATTCCTCATATTATTGGATTTCAATTGATTAGGATATGTTGGTAATATTAATTTTCATATTAATATATTAAGAAAAAGCAATTCTCACTTCCTGTCATTTTTGTTGTAAGAGGTAGAATTAGGTTTGTGTGGATTTGTTGAATGATTACCTTCTTGCTTCTTCTAGGGTGTAGTTTTGCTCCTCATGTTGATGTTTTCCATCTATTATCCTTTGTAGGGCTGGATTTGTGGAAAGATATTGTGTAAATTTGGTTTTATCAGGGAATATCTTGTTTTCTCCATCTATGGTAATTGAGACTTTTGCTGGATATAGTAGCCTGGGCTGGCATTTGTTTTCTTGTAGGGTCTGTATGACATCTGCCCAGGATCTTCTAGCTTTCATAGTCTCTGGTGAGAAGTCTGGTGTAATTCTGATAGGCCTGCCTTTATATGTTACTTGACCTTTTTCCTTTACTGCTTTTAAAATTCTTTCTTTGTTTAGTACATTTGGTGTTTTTATTATTATGTGATAGGAGGAATTTCTTTTCTGGTTCAGTCTATTAGGAGTTCTGTAGGCTTCTTGTTTGTTCATGGGCATCTCTTTATGTTAGGGAAGTTTTCCTCTATAATTTTGTTGAAAATATTTACTGGC
>NW_022196905.1:147963093-147963299 GCF_008632895.1 Mastomys coucha | reverse complement strand
GACATTAGGTGAGGGTAAGAATTTGGTTCACTAGATGTGATAATTTGGAAAAGCATTCATCTCAGAGAAAGAGTAGCTTATAAAGTCCTCTTCTTCAAACTTGATATAAGAGTTACAAATGTCAAGCAAGGCATTCAGTCTCACTCTTTGTTGTTCTCTTACAAGCAACCTCCCTGGTTAATCGTCTATGGTTTTTTTTTTTTTTT
>NW_022196905.1:147939899-147961788 GCF_008632895.1 Mastomys coucha | reverse complement strand
TGCTATTTATGTCTTTCTTAAAGTCCTGTATTATCACCATGAGAAGTGATTTTATATCTGAATCTTGCATTTACGGTGTAATGGTGTGACCAGGACTTGCTATAGTGGGAGAATTGGGTTCTGATGATGCCAAGTGACCTTGGTTTGTTTTGTTTATTTTCTTACAATTGCCACCCGCCATCAGGTTATCCCTAGTGCTACCTGCCCTTGCTAAATCTGACTGGAGCCTGTCCTTCCTGTGATCTTGATTCTGTCAGAACTCCACAGACTCAAGCTGTCTCTGTGATCCGTGATTTTGGGATATTCTGATCCTGGGCTTGTTAGATCACCTGGAAGTGCAACAGCTTCCTCTGTGTCTTTTGGGACTGGCTGGGGAGCTTACACCCAAGGTCTGCTCTGGACACCAGTCCAGACAGACTGGGGGGTATTCTTTTAATGAACTTCATGAGGGTGTACATTTTGTATGGCAGATATGTTATACTGTGTATGTTTTTTTGAGTGGCTAGTATGACACAGTTTAAAGAGTCAGTTTAGGTCAGATGATGAAGGGTGCTAGCATTCTGTCTAAGTTCCACCGCACAGTTACCTGGCAATACCAGGTAGGCCTGACCTACTATAAAAGAGGCTGCTTGTCCCCTCCTCAGATCTCTTATCCTCTTGATCTCTTGCTCCTCCCTTGCTCTTTCCCTGTGTTCCTTCACCATTCCCTTCCCACCTCTCCACATGCTCATCACTCCTCTACTTCTCTAATCTCTTACTCTGCCTCTACTACCCTCTTAACTCCCCTCCCCATTCCCTTAATAAACCCTATTCTATACTATACCATCATGTGGCTGGTCCTTCAGGGGGAAGGGATGCCTTAGCATTGGCCCACCCTTCACCCATGGGAGGAAGTGAAGGAGAAAAAGATTGCAGAGATTACTATTTTAATTCCTATTATTTGGTCTTATTATCTGGTATCTTTGTTTCCCTCTGGTTTTCGATTTAGGAAATTGTGGTCCTTTCCTATTCTTTTTATTAGTAGGGAAGAGCTGGCTGCACAAAAACCCTTGGCTTTTGTGTTTTTGAGCCCTCTGGGTCTTTTGTCTGGGCTATAGCTTTCAGCATGTGTATTGATCTTAGGCAACCCGCAGTGTAAGCTTTTGGGAGAGAAGAGCTGGTTTGGCTGTCTTGTGCCCTCCTTAGAAGTGGGGGAATATGGGAAATCAGAAAGCATGCTTGGGAAGGTTGGCCTGGGATCGAGATGTCTACATCAGCTGGTTGTGTCTCTGAGAAAGCTTTGGAAAGATAGTTGCTGCTTTTTCAGTTGCTGATCTTCAGTTGTGAAGGCTGCTTCTCAGGCAGCCTTGACTTAGGGTCCTTGGTTCGCTCTAGCTGAGAGGGGGTGCGGGGGAGACCCCAACTATGTTGTGTCATTGGCGCCACCTTGTGTCCCAGCTCAGGGTTGGGATGCTGCTCTGGTTGCCTAGGTTTGCTTGGGGCTTGGGGAGGGAACCTCTCAGTCAGCTGTCTGTAGACACCCAAGACTCATCACATGTTTAATTTCCACGCTGATACAGCTTTAGAGTGAAGCCCTAGTTGGGGATAAGGGATGGATTTTCATCTCTGCTTAGTTTGGTTCTAAGCTGGACATAAGGTGTGCCAATTTGTTGGTAAAATTCCCAACCCTCATAGCTCATATAAATGACACATAATGCAAATATTTTAGTTACAAGTCATATGTTTAGATTGTCTAGATTGGGCAAGTCTAATACAATACTAATTTATTTCCCAACTCTAAGACTCGTAACTTATGGTTTGTCCAGGCCACGTGGTTCTGGTCCACAGTGGCTTCCTCCTCTCCTCTTCCTTCTCTTTTTCTCCCTCTACTGCCATCCCTGTAAGAATTGAGCAAACAGGGACAACCGGAGGCAGGAATGTCCATTAAGCCTAAAGACAGAGAGCTTCAGGAGGGTTTACTGAACAAGCATCCATCCCCAAGAGATGCCCTAATTGGGGGCAGTAATGCCCGGTTCCAGTAAACGTCCCCAGGAGGGAGTGGATTTCCCCCCATCCCTCCCTAAGTGCAACAGTTTTCTCCTCCTCTCCTGGAGGAGAAAGGTCAATGGAAACAAAGAACAATGAGCTCCACCAATGTGAGATAACCAAGTCATACTGTAAACCTATGTTCTGGGAACGTATAAAAAGTGTGTACTTTTGTTCATTGAGGTTGCTTTTGCCTGAATGCGGGACAACCCCAGTATACTGGATTATTAAAAACCTCATGCTAATTGAATCGGTCTCCATCTCTGTGTCTTTGTGAGTGGGACTCTCACCCAGAATCTAACATCCACTTTTGAGCCTCCAGTCCCACCTTTCCCCTCCACTACCAAATCATAGGCTCTAACCTTTTATTGACCAATTACATTTGAGAGAAGGTTCACATGGCATGATGGTCTGCTTGTGGAGTCTGACTTTTTAATACAAATCCAAATAATGTTCGTTATTTAAATATGTTTTACTGTATTTCTTACACAGTTGTTTTCCAAATATGCATTTGTCTAATCTGCTATAGCAGCATAGAATATTGTTAAGAGTGTATTTTCTTATCAGTAATTCATGCATTTTTTTGCTGGATATGCTACTATTGATTATGTAAAGAATCAGAATGGTTTTAAACAGGAAAGCTAATTGTCAGAATTTTGTTTTGTTTTTGAGTCAAGGTTTTCTGTATAGCCCTGGCTGTCCTGGAACTCACTTTGTAGACCAGGCTGCCCTTGAACTCACAAAGATCTGCCTGCCCTGTCTCTGAGTGCTGGGGTTTAAGTCCTGTGCCTGGCTTGAATTTTTTTTTAAAATACTTTCATCATTTTGTTGACTTCTGGGTGTTTGTAGAGGGCTAGTATAATTTGCACTTTAAATTTATTTAAGTGGATCTTCACTTCCTGCTCAAACCTTAATCTTAACTGGCAGGCTTCCTCTGATTTGGAGCTAAATAGGCTTTCTTTTAATTGCAGTTTGTGTTCTTCTTTCATTTGTCTTTTATGAGAGTTGGATGTTCTCAGAATTGGCTGTCACAGTGCATGGAAGATTCAGCCAAAGCCGGAGACAAGTAGAAATAGGTGGAAATTTTGTTCGACTGTTTTTGGATCTCTACTCTATGATTGTTCTATATAGTCAGAACATCATTATCAAGAATTCAAGTTAGCACTAGACAGAGGACCTTAAGACAACATCTAGTAGGACTGTAGTCTCACCCTCAGCCTGGAGTTGGAAGTGTAATTAGAGTAACATTGTCGACAGACATTTAAAAAAATGAATTACTGATATAATCCAGTTTGGGATATTGTTATTCATATATTTTTATTAAGAAAAAATGAATTTTTCTTATAAATGTTACTTAAACAAACAAATTTTGTACTTACTAATGCTACTTAAAAAACAAACAAACAAACGGGCTGGAGAGATGGCTCAGCAGTTAAGAGCACTGACTGCTCTCCCAAAGGCCCTGAGTTCAAATCCCAGCAACCACATGGTGGCTCACAACCATCTATAATGAGATCTGACATCCTCTTCTGGTGTGTCTGAACACAGCTAGAGTATACTTATGTATAATAGAAAATAAATCTTTAAACAAACAAACAAACAAACATTTAGAGTAGCCAGGGTGTGAATTTAAGATAGCATTTGTCATAGATCCTGGATTTGTAAACCCAAGACCATGTATTTGCCTTTGGATATTTGTAGCACATTTTTGCGTTAATTGTTCAACTGTTGTCATTTTTCTTGTAAAAAATTTTACTGAGTTAATACTCTCTACTTGATTCTTACATCATACCATCTGGAATAGTATTAAAGCAGTTGGTTTGTGGTTGAATACAGGACTTCAATCCTATATGTTTTAGTATTGGGTTTAATATGTTAGAAAATGGCTTATATAAAAAGAAAATGTAGAATCAGGAGCAGAGACTCAGGGGAAACATATTGTTCATTTTATGAAAAACAAGCTATTCACATAGTAAATAAATGACAACTCCTAAGTTAGAGATGATAGGTTCTAGATAATCTTATAGAGAAAGTTGTAGAACACCAGGAGATATGCCTGTGTAAGCTTATAATTTCAGTACTTGATAAATGTCAAGTAGAAGGGCATTTAAGTAGTAGACAATTTAGACCCTATTTTTAAAAAAGATGAAAAACAAAAGAAAAAATGTTCACTTCTTTAGTTTGTACAAGAATTAGCCTTTGTTCAAATAAATATAACGTTTATGGTTTAGCTTTCAAGTACTTAGGAGGGAAAAAGCAAGTAACAAAGAGAATTTGTATTTTAGCTTTCATGTTTGATACATTACCTTAAATTCCTTTATTCTTTAGAAATCACATAACTAAGCAGATTGAGACAGAAAATGAAGGGAAAGCAAATGGGCTGAGCAGCTGGAATAAAGATAGTGCAAATGATGATGCTAGTTTTGTGGACCTGGAACATTTATTTCCAGGAAGGAAACATGGACTATGCATCCCACAGACACCTTTGTCATTTTTAATGGACACACCCATAGCTCTAATGGTGCCTTAAAGGCATAGGATTGCTTTATGACTGTGGGCAACAGTGTTGCTAACAAGCTTTCTTTACATTCTGCCCAGAAGGAGAAGAGGGCAGAGAAGAACAAGAGAGACTTCAGAGACAGCAAAATGCTACAGCTGCAGCACAGCAGCAGAAATACAGATGCTCTGGGGAATCCACACAGAATTACTTCTCACTATCTTTGCACAGTAACACTAAAATCATTGGAGCTCAGCACTCCACAGTTCTGGGGCCTTTGAGCACAAAACACACTTCTCTTCTTACTCTTAGTGCCATCCAAACTGCAACTTCAGTTCATAGTTCTAGTCTCATTCAAGCCTAAATCACATCTCAACATGGAAGTGTGAATTGACAGAGTTTGTCAGTACCCTACAAAGACAAAGTAGTGGTATCTTTCAGGAAGGGAAAACTTAAAAAATGAAAACAGGCAGGTCTTCCCTAGTTGTAGCTGACACAGCAAAGTACTAAAATTGTTTTCTTCAAAACAGTTGTATTTAATGATGTCATTCTGATGTTTCATCGGTATTCTAATTACTATAAACTTCTTTTTGTTAAAAGATTTATTTATTTATTATAAATAAGCACACTGTAGCTGTCTTCAGACACACCAGAAGAGGGCATCAGATCTCATTATGGGTGGTTGTGAGCCACCATGTGGTTTCTGGGATTTGAACTTAGGACTTTCAGAAGAGCAGTCAGTGCTCTTAATTGCTGAATCATCTCACCAGCCCATATTATAAACTTCTTAATATAAAAAGCCTCCAGGAATGTAAGGTTCTACAAGTTACAGTAGGTAAGTATAACAAAAACTTTACTACTATGTTTCATATTAAACTTAACTTGAGCTAACTCAAAATGTCAGGTCATTTCGGTGCTGCAAGCAATGGTATTCCAAGCTTTCCTTCTTCATAGAGACTTTATAAATGGTTGAAGTTATGAACTCTATAAACATGACATTTTACATTCCTTGCCTTATCTCCTGTGAGAATGAAGTTGATTAGTAAGGGTAATTGAGAATTTCTAGTGAAAGACTGAATTTAGAAATTTGGAAAAAGCATGTTAATGGAAATGCATTAATGTATAACCTTTACTTAAAGAAGGCATAGGAAGTCCCTGTAACAAGCCAGGAATGTGGACTGGTCAGTTCCAGGAACAGGATAGCGGTCAGCCATTAAGAAGATAAACTTGCCCAGAATATGGAACAGGACAGTGGTCAGTCATTAAGAAGATAGCATTGACCAAACCACATTCCTCTAGACAATGAGTGTGCAGGACGACTTCCTTGTGACCTTCCTACAACCCAACCAAGGGTTGGGTCCCTTTGGAATTTTCCACTGTTTTTATGTTACGTTTCCTTGGTACCCTCTCACACACACACCCCCCCCAGCTTGTGATTTTTTCCTTTAAATACCCCTCACTTCTTGTGTTCAGGGTCGAACTCCTCTGGCCAGCATGGTCATGAGATCGACCCTGGTACCGGCCTATCCCAAATAAACCTCATGTGATTGCAGCAAGATCGGTCTCTCGTGAGTTATTGGGTGGTCGTCTCATCCCAAGACTTGAGTAAGGATCTCCCCAGTTCTGGGGGTCTTTCACTAGAATGCACTCTTAAAAATTAAGCATTGAAATAAAACTGTTGTAATTACAGTGGTAAACTTAGTGAGATTGTTTTAATATCTGGGTAGACTGTCTAATTTGTAGGTGTGGCTAACATTTGTCATCCAAATCCAACAGGAAGCTGTTTTGTGATAGCTGTTACTTAAACTAGATTCTAGTTCAGCTGTTTTTGACAAAGGGTTTGGTCTTTTTCTCTTGTGGGCAAAAAGAAAGGTTCAAGATTATATGATAGTAATCTTTATAACGGTGGAAAGGAAGCAATAAAGAGAAAGATGTTAATGAGGTGTTAGAAAGTTGCAGGGTCTTTCTATATGAGTGTTTGTTGCTCTTATGTTATTTGTTTGATATATTCAAATAGGCATTTTTCAGTATTTTTGGAATATTTCATAATAATGCCATAGGTTATTTATTTCTTGGTCTTTTTAACCTGAAGGTCACTTAATTTTGATAGCTTTAAAATACTAGTATCAGTTAGGGCGATGAATGGGAATAAATTCTTAAATTTATATGTTGTGAGAAAGCATGTGGTAGGTATTTTATTTATACATTCTGTACCCCTTAAGTATTTAAAACTATTTTAGGTTGTTTACCTTGCCTTACATGTTCAAGGCCCTGAGTTTGATACTTTGCACTGCAAAAAAAGAGAGATTGTGATTACTGAACTTTTCATAGAGGATGGAAAGCGTTTGATGCAGATAGTGCAGCCTGAATCTGAATCTGAATCCTTGTTCAAAACACGGGTGTTTGCCTTTCTTGCCTATTTCCTCTCTGCAAGAGGAACAGCAGTAATCAGTTGGAAGCCAATGGTGAAAGGGGAGTGGGGGAATCAGATCATTTAAACCCCTTCCTGCTGTCTAAGGGCTTCATCAATTATGCAGTGTAGCTGACTTTCATCATTGGGGTCCACTTGATAATCATTTGTATAAGGCTCCTCTGTGGACAAAGGTTGATAGTCCTGTAAAAGGAACTGATTAATTGTTTGGCTAGAAATTTTTCGAATTTGTCATTGAAGGAATGTGGAAATGGGACTAATGAGGCAGAGAAGAAATAGTAATTCCAGGAAAATGAGAAGAAGAGGCGTTATGAAGGGTAATATCCATTTCCATATAGGGTTTTCAAAAACCCAGGAATTGGAGGCCTCACATTGTTCCCTGAATTTCTGGATGTCTGATTGTAGCTGCTGGATTTTATTTTTTACTATCCCAAATTTGTTGATGGAGAAACAGCATTCTTCTTGGAGAAACAGGCAAAGACCATCTTCTTTAGCTGTCAGGACATCTAGTCCCTTGCTAATGAATCGATGTTTCTGGATGGTGAACATGGTTTCAGTCACTCCTTGAAAACAGTTGTCAAGCTGGGAAGAGAAGTTATTGTGTAGGGTTAGAGAAGAGTCAGCTCTAATGTTCCAGCACCAGCACCTTTAGCTACTAACGCATCGTCCAGGAGTGGCACAACCTGAACTGCCTCCTCGTATCATGTTGGGCAGGTATCGTGTCATAAAAACGGGATTGGTAGAGGCTCTTTTCCATGGATTACTCCTAGTTCAGGGAAAAGGAACACCAATGTGCAAACTCTTGATCAGCTGGCAGGTAGGTGACATATACCTGAGTGCCACAAAGAATCGACAGGTTTTGTATTGCAGGGCACTGTGGCAGAGATGAGGTATCAAGGGTTGTGGTTCTGTTGCAGTCTAGGGAGCTTAGTGTACCCAGAGAACATATCCTGGATGTCTTCAAACAGTTTGCCATGCCAAGAAAAAAGGATGGGGTCATGGCAACATGGGAGTCAGGGCAGCTGATAAAAGATGAGGGGAGGTTACCTGGTAGGATCACTGGAGAGACTGTAAGTGACAAATGTGAGTTGGTTTCAGGAGATATACATAGCCAGCAGTCTTTAAATTGACCAGGGTTGGTGACATTAAGGAGTTGGTATGCCAAGGTCAGTGTTTGAAGTAAAAGGTGAAATGGAAGTTAGTGTCATTTGTGAGAGGGGATGTCAAGGAGGTAAGGACCTTGGAGGAGTGTTTGATTACTTCTCCTATTTTTCCGATATCTAGAGGTTGGGCAATTGAGACAAATTTTCTCTGGATGTGAATAGTACTCACTGGGGACCCTGCTTAGGTTTTAGAGTAGAGATTACCAACAACTCCTGTTTCCCACCTGGGATTCCATGGATCTTGTATATAGAAGAAGAGGGTCTTGGATTGCTGATAGAAGTGAGTGGTCCATGATCCTAACATACATATCTAGCAAGACCAATATGAGCAGCCTTCATATTCATCTGGCTATTTTTTGCAATCATCTTTCATCTGGCTATTTTTTGCAATCATCTTTCATCTGGCTATTTTTTGCAATCATCTTTCTTGTGGTTAAAGAGGAAGCAAAAAAGAGATCATAATATTTAGATGGAAGGATGGATACAAGAATCGGCTCCCAGCATCCAGTTATGGAGCAGTTGTCTGACCCTATTTGGAAAGACTGTTATCAGTGGGGGTTTCTTGAACCTCGAAACTCCAGATGTAAGGGCTACCCTGTATAGAAATGAACAGCAAGGGGAGGATGAAAAAGAAGCCCATGGCTAACCCAATGGTGTCAAGTGCAAATGCCAGAATGGAGTCTCATTTTTCTGGGATTGGGGACAAGGTGGGTAGTCTCAACATCTTCTGGAGATTTAGAGAGCAGGGTCCCTGAAAGTGCCCTGCCATTTAGGAGAGAGAGGTGAGGGCCAATTATCTGGAGGGGACAGAAGAAGTTAGTCTCCAGTGGGCAGGGGACAGTATGTGGCCGAGAAGGTGTCAACCAAGACTAGGAGGTACGTGGCACATTTGATAGAGGCCAAGTGGGTTAAGTCAAGTTGCCAGTTGGTTCGAGAAAGAGAACCTCTAGCTTGATGGGTAGGAAAATGGGTGCTACCTGGAGTTGGAGTCTGACATAGGGCAGCTTTTTGCAAGGGGGCAGTGATAGATTTTAAGAAACATAACTCCTCAGGAGTAAGCTATAGGTGGGTTTTAACAAAATAAGACGATACTTGGCTGTTAGGATGAAAGAATTGGTGAAGATAGGACAGAGATTGATGAGTGTCAGGGAGTGGGGATGTGGGTTGTAGTGTTAGAATGCCCTGGGCAGGGTGAGACAAGTCTAGGCCCTAAGGGCCACAGCTCTAGCTGCCTGGTTGGCTTGGTTGTTTACCTTGGAGACAATAGAGTCATCGGTCTGGTGGGATCTGCAATGGACAATTCCAGTAGTTGTGAGAAGATGGGAGACCTTAGCATGCCCATCGCATCAGTTACTGATCCTCCTTTTGTTGTAAGTAACCTGAGCTCCTTCCAGATAGCAATGTGGGACAGGAGAATATGGATTGTCCCTGTGCCAGTTGAAAGGCATGGGTAAGGGCTGTTAGTTCAGACTGTTGATTGGTGGTATGAGCAGGGACAGCCTGTGACTTAACCACCTCTATTTCTGGCACTATAGTGTAGCCAGCAGTTCTGGTACCTTCATTTAGAAAGGACCTGCCATTTGTATACCAGGAATAGATGGCCTGAGACTATGTCCTCTCCTGTACGTGTGGAGGATGAGATAATAGTTCCTCTAAGGTTTCAGTGGAAGGGTCAGATAGGGAATAGTTAGTATTTTGTTGAGGAAGAAGATTGGAAATATTAAGAGGCAGGCTTGATTGAAAGGTGAGTGTAGAGTCTTCTTTTGGTGCTATCTGAAGAGAAAGAACCCTGGAGGGAGGTAGAGTCTGTAAGCCTTTGTACACAACTTATATCCCAGCATTCAGGAAGCAGAAGCATGCAGATTTCTGAGTTAAGGTCTAACTTGTCTACATATGAGTTCCATGCCAGCAAAAAACATACAGATATAGAAAAGCTGGGATCTTGGGCTGTGCTTTCTGTTGGATACCTACAAAAAAGAAACCCATGTGTGTTTATTATGTGTAACACAGGAGAAATTAGTGGGTTTGCGTAGGCTGTCTCTGTAGGGGAAAAGAAATCTAATGCAGAAGGAGGAAGCTGAAGTTTCTAATTCTTGCACACACTGGCCAGTTTTGCACACAGTGGTCACTTATTCAGAAACATTGTTACCTAGACCAGAGGAAGATTCCTCTGAGCCTCAGCAGAGGAAGGCTTATGAGTCAGAGTCACTGAGGTCCTTGACAAAGCCATGGCCATGTCAACAGTATACATTCACTCCAGACTTCATCTTCTCCCAACAGGAGCCACCAACAAGAAGGAATCGTGGAACTCACCCGTCTAGATTCTAGCCTTCTCTATGGCAGAGCCACTTTGGAGTGGATAAGCAAACCCCCTGGGATAGGGCAGACAAAGTCTAGGCTATGATAACCTGGCCTCCAGGCTACTCCTAAGTTTTCAGAGGTGTAACTCATCTCCCATTCAGACAAGATGGCCATGAAGGCCAACCTGCCCCCCTGGGAAGACAGAGGTAATGAGTGTATGAAGAAGAGAATGGGGCAGCCATATCACTGTCACTTATCAAAATATTTTCTCTCCTTCTGACAACAGTCTTTAGGATAAGGACACCTTCTTTACTTCACTCACAGAGCCCTTTCTGCTTTCTACAGTCTCCTTGGGAAACCTCTCTGTAGACAATCATGGTACCCACTCTTCACCAGCTGAGTTCAGCTCCAGTCAGCATCTGCTCTAAGAAAGGAAGTCGTGGCCCCTTTACACTCTAGCCAACTCATTTTTTCACATTCAAACCCACCCCCCTCCCTCCTCCTTTTGTCAAACCACATGCAGCCTGCTATGGCCACCTGTGCACTTCAAGAGTGTCTCTACTTGCACCAGTGCATAAGCAGAAGGATGGAAAATTTGAGGTAGGAGACTGCCATGGCCACCATGTTGAAAGTGATTACTCAGGGCCTATCACTTTTTAGTCACTAAATTTCAGGTCAAAAGACAAGGGAGCAATTTTCTTTCCTTTTTTTAAGCAAAGAAACACAAAGATAACAAAACATTTTATTGTTTGTATAACCTTCATAATTTTTGCTTTGATATGTCTTGCTACAAAGTTATCACTGAATTCCAGAGAACTTTTTATCTCATCAGCAATCATGTTATAATGTATTTGTTTAATTTCATGTTAAGAAGCATTAGGGAGCTGGGCGGTGGTGGCGCACGCCTTTAATCCCAGCACTTGGGAGGCGGAGGCAAGTGGATTCTGAGTTCGAGGCCAGCCTAGTCTACAGAATGTGTTCCAAGACAGTCAAGGCTACACAGAAAAACAAACAAACAAACAACAAAAAAAAGCATTAGGGAATAAAGTTTTATAACTATAGCATAAGTGTTTTAGTAAATCTCCAATCCCAATAAGCCTGTGCAAAGAACACACAGCTCAGTTAAAACATTTATAAGCTGCACACCTAGATTGGGCAGAAATACCACTACTCTACTCTATTCCCCTTGCTACTGTGGCTTCTCCAGGCCACGGGATTCTATTTTATCTTTCTTGTACCTCCTCTTCCTCTGTCGTCCTCTGTCTCCTCAGTCTTCTCATCTGTCTTCTCCTTCCTCTCATTCTGCTCTCTAAAACCTCGATCCCCATTTTCCCTTCCAC
This sequence comes from Mastomys coucha, assembly GCF_008632895.1. NCBI lineage: Eukaryota > Metazoa > Chordata > Mammalia > Rodentia > Muridae > Mastomys > Mastomys coucha. The sequence continues at coordinate 147,950,031 of NW_022196905.1, read as the reverse complement.
TTCCCAATCACATGCTCTAGCCTTTATTTGACCTGCTAAAATAGGGAGAAGGGTCCCATGAAGTCACCTGAGCATGTGATCCACTCCTCATCAGAGCAGCCCTCTTCAGGAAGCAGAATTAACATCAAAATACAAATAGCACCAGGGCAGTCCACAACACTGTAAGTGTCAGTTTCTTGCTGGTTTTAAGAAGTGTGACAGGCAGGAGGTGAAATGGCCCTTTTGCTAAGCTTTTTTTATCCTAAAATGGATGAAACAAAAAACAATGGCCAAAGCCCACATGTGTATGCTAGTTTTCCTTTTTTAACTTAAAGATTCTTGATTATCTTTAAGGTATACAGATGGAAGAAAGCACATACCCTAGAGATACTCAGAAATAAACAAGGAAGTACCAGCAACACCGCAAAACAAACAAACAAAAAAAACCACTGTGAAGAAAATGATACACATATACACACACATACACACACACACACACACACACACACACACACACACACAAACCTCACATACTGTCATAGTGTGATTGTAAATTTCTTATGCCCTTGATCCATGGCCACTTCTGTCTTCTATTACTAACTTTTTGCAGGCAGGCATGTGGTCAGAATCCCTAACATCTATAACTTCAGTGAAATAGCTGCTAGTGTAGTAAATCATTCTGGACCCTGACCCTCCAAATTTCTGTAGTATCCACTGCTGCATCTTTCCTCAATCTCTCCTCCATAGTCAGACGAAAGATGCATGCGTGGAAGGCTGTTGAAACTATTTCATGCTCCCACATGTGTGTTACCATCACCTACTTAGTGCCCCCTGCAAGTTTGTGTTACATAGATATTTACTTTCTTATTTTTTTGTGTCTGGGCTTCAGTAGCTACTGACCACAGTTTCTGACAAAGAATTAAAAAACTAACCAAGCAAACAAAGAAACAAGTGCATGTTTGTATGTCAGAGAGAGAAAAGAGCAACAGGATCATTGGAATCAATACAGTATAGCACATAGCCAGTGTGGGGTCTTATCTCTGAGTTCAAAGTCTCACCAACCTACAGGATTTCTTGGATAATTGATTATATTTATGTTTATATTTACTTTTATCTATTTATTCAATCTCCCTTGTATTTTCTGTCTGTCTCTCTGTCTATCAAGGCTATACAGAGAAATTTCTTCTCAAATAGATCAAAACCAAGTCTTCTTGCCATTCAGAAGAAGTTTGAGGATGATTAATTATATTTAGCCTTTATTATATATTTTAATGAAAAATAACAATAAAAATTAAAATGTGAACGGGCAACATAAACTCATTTTTCTCCATTTAAGGACCCCATTTGTCTCCATTTATTTATCAGGCCTGATTTCAAAAAAAGTCCATAGGTTACCAGCTCCAGCAATAGACCATAAGTCGCAGAAAATAATTCATAAAACATCAACTCTAAGAACAGACCATAAAGTCTAGAATAGATCCTAAAACCCCCTCCACAAGAACAGCTTGATAATAATCACCAAAATGGGGTAATATCTTATTTAGAATGGGCCATGTGGGCTGGACAGCCCTGTTTCATCACATGGTTGAACATTCATGACAGGAATGCAGAGCTCTGAATGCCTGTGAGCCAGTAGCACTCACAAATGAAATCTCAGATTGCCTAGTCCTCCTATGGAGCTTGCCAGGTTCCCTATAAGAAGGCCTTCATGCCTTTGCCTGGGGTCATCAGACCATGGTTGACTCCCACATGATAGTTGTTTCTGTAGAATAAATGCACTTAGTGTTTGCATGCTATCTGAGTGTGGGGTCGTTGTTCAGTGATTTTCACCCCTATGTTTGGTGCAGTGGTTGGAAAACACTGGGGTCCTCCTTGACTCAATTGTAGAGTGTTTTCTAGAGAACAATTTACTCTTAACTGATCAGAGATTTGGGACTTGCTTCTGTGTGTTGTGTGTCTTGCCTTTATCATGTTCTGAGTGGTCTTTTAGTTTGTTCAGTGTGGGGTGATTTCTTTTGTTTGCACAATCTGGAGGCCAATGGAGGTAGTGCAGATATGCCAGTAACTCCCTCCTGGTCCACGGGGTGGGGGAGAGGTGTGTGTGTGTGTGCCCAGAGGACCCTCCCCAGCTCTGCTCAGTTGGAGATAGAGAACTACATTCTGACCAGGTTCTGGTGGAAGCTAACAAGTTCTTCGAAGCCTGCTGAGCCTACTTTAGGGATAGTTCACCCTCTCTGGACACCTTTTGGTTGGAGTCAAAGAACACCACAGGTTTTGGTGGAGACTGGAGGGACCCTACTGATTCACATTTTGGGGGCTGCCATCCGTGTCTTTCCTAGAACCTTGTAGGCTTGTTTTCTTGTTTATGTTCTTGTGTTTTACTTGTTCTCTTTTATTTTCTTGAAAACTACAATGAGGCAGACCACCAGCTCTATCCCACTGGATCAAGTCAAGTCACACTTCAAGGATTTCAACCATCTTGTGGGAAGCATTCTCTTATGTGCACAGTTGGGGAGACTGTTTTATGCAGGAATGAATGGAAAGCTTTCTATGTGGAATGACCACAAAGAGGCACTTTCCACCTTCCTTATATCTAGTTGGTGAAAGGTATTTGTGTATGAAATCCTGAGCACCCAGACCAGGTTCCATACCTCACTGTCTGGTGTAGAATTTATTGCTGCAGCTTTCTTCAATATCTCTGAGATAGTCTGACCAAAGAGACATGGACTGAAGACTGCTAAAATTGTTTCGTGCCCCCACTATCCCACATGTGTATGTATGTGGCCTACTGACAGTCCCCCCCACATGTGTATGTATGTGACCTACTGACAGCCCCCCACATGTGAATGTATGTGTCCTACTGACAGTCCCCCCTACATGTGTATGTATGTGGCCTACTGACAGCCCCCCCCACATTTATATGTATGTGGCCTACTGACAGCTCCCCACAGGTTTTCAGAGACCTTTATTTATTTACTTCTTATAAGGCTGGCCTTGTGGAAGTACTAGGCCACATGTCCTGAAAAAAAAAAAGGAATACAACCAATGAACCAAACAAATAAACAAACAAGTGTGTGTCTGTGTGTCAGTTAGAGAAAGGAGCAAAAGGAACACTGGAATCAGTACAGTAGGGCAAAGAGCTAATGCGGGGGATCATCTCTGAGTTCAAAGTCTGCCTGATCTACAGAAAAAGTTCCAGAAAATTTTATTATATTTATATTTATACTTAACCTCTTTTATTGTCTATCTATCTATCTCTCTGTTTATCAAGGATTCTTAGAGAAACCCCATCTCAAATAAACAAAACTAACTAAATCTGTCTGGCCTATGGAAGGAGTTTGAGGATGATTATATTTATTTGCTATTATGTGTTTACTTAAAAATAACAATAAAAATTAAAATGATTGATGCATCTATCATTATCATTAGAATAATAGACAACAGGAGAAGAAAAGCCTGGCTGGGGATGTTATTAGGCTTCTGACTGCTTCTGGGTGTTTCCTCACAATTCTGTACATGCAAGCTGGGTTTATTTAAGTTCTGGTCTTCTAGAAGTTAGTAAATAGACAAAAAAAAAAAATGACCTGGAAAATTAGGTCACATGGCTGCTTCCATCTTGTTAAGGGTTGATGTGAAATGAAGTTACAGAACAAGGAATTAGTAACAAAAACACATGCAAACACAAAATTCCCAGAGAGGGAGGAAGGGAGAGAGAGAGAGACAGAGAGACAGAGAGACAGAGACAGAGAGAGACAGAGACAGAGACACAGAGAGAGACAGAGAGACAGAGAGGGATGAGGGAGGGAGACAGAGAGGCAGACACAGAGACACAGAGAGAGGTGGGATAGGTGTGATCTGTAAGCCTGTGCACGTGTATATGTATGTGTGTGTGCGCGCATGCACACAATATGAATTTGAACTAAAGATACAATAGTGTACCTTGGAAAGAAATTAAAAACTAACAGAAAACAATAACCTTCCTTGTTTAGAGAAATATGCACACCTTTAATTCCATCACTCAGGAAGGAGACAGAGGCAGGTGGAATGCTGTGAATTGGAGGCAGGTCTGATCTAGATAGTGAATCCCAGTAATCTGAAGAGAGAGCCCTGTTCCAAATAAGTGAATAGAATAACCAAGTCTAACTATTAACTTGGGATAAAATTAACAACCAAGTGAAGGCAGAGCTGGGTGCCTGGTTTTTGCAGGAGGGGAGACCCCTGGGCTAGAATGTCCAAACTCTAAGCTCCATACTCTAGACCTCATAAACATGGTTACCCCAGCATGCAGGAGCCAGAAATAAGCAGATATGGTGTTTGAGTTGGGGTGGGTGGGATTGAAGGTATTTTCATGCAGCTTTCCAAAGTTGACCCTTTTTAGCTTTTTGAGGAATCTTCATGCTTATGTGTCTCTGGCTTATTCTATTTTTACTTCACTTTTTAGTCTGACTTCATTTCATCTGCTAGCCAGTAAGTCCTATGGGTTGTTCCACCTTCCTTACACTCAACGATCCAGATATGTGTTTTCATTCCACTCTCAGGACTTCTTCCTGAGTGGTGCTGTGAGTCTAACAAAATTATTATAATTGTTATTCTCCTCCTCCTCCTCATATGTTGAACCTTTACCTTTTATTATGAGGCAGAGCAATGAGGATGAGAAAAGAGAGGGAGGGGGGCTTGCCTGGTTCTCCTTGGCAATCTGAGTACTGTGGCTATATGTTCTATTCTTACCTATCTCCAAAGGAGTCCCTTTTCCCACTAGTAATCCCCAACCCCATCTGCAATATTATTGAATCCTTTATCAGTCTTTCCTCCTTTCTATTTTTATGCCCCCATCCTGAGAGCTGAACTAGAATTCTTTCAGACTCAGACATATCCCTACGTGCCTTGCTGACCTGTGTGACCCTCGTACAGCTGAGGGCTGATTCTATCAGACCCCGCCTTGCCACAGATAGCCATGTCTCTTTGCCCACCTCCTGCTAATTGCCACGCCTCTCTCTAAGTTCCAGTTATGCCGGAAGTCCCGCCTCCAGAGACTGAAGATGAAGCTGCTGATTGGGCCAAGTGTCTGATGAACTTGGGGGAGGGGTTTTGCTTTACCTATTTACCTGTTTATTTGTAACAAGGAGAATTCAATGAATGATGGCAGACTGAAAGCACACCATGTGTTGGTCTAATTTTTTCAAACCCTTCCCGATACTCTTAATTATTCAGGCCCTGACCCCCATTCTAGACAACCTATTCGTATGAGTGGTTGCAGGCAGCTACAGTACTGCATAAAGTCCGGGGCTCTGGCACTCAGGAGCTGGGAATAAGCTGATGATGTAGTGGTCAGGTCGAGTCGGAGTGGGGTGGAGGAGAAGATGCTTTGATGCTGCTTTCCCAAAGTTGGCCATTTTTCAGATTTATGAGGAAACTCCATACTTCAGTTTTTAATGCTAGCCAGCTAGCCACCCCTTCCTCCATACTTTGGTGGGAAGACATAAATGTGAGATGATGATGATGATGATGATGATGATGATGATGATGATGACGACGACGACGATGACAATGACAACAATGATGATGATAATGACAAAGATACAGTTCTAGGACAGTTCTGGATATCCTGGGACAAAGCTCAGAGATCATACTTGTGTCTTACATAACCAGTTCAAGGGCAGGTTACATTATGTAGAGAGATCAATCTTGTCTTTACAGAGAGAAGGAAAGAAAGGGAGAGAACAGATAAATAGAATCAAGTAACTTGGGAGACATCAACACACACACACACACACACACACACACATGGGAACAAGGGAAAACAGGGCATGGGATCTGTATGAAGAGTGTGGGAAGCAGTAGCCTAGATTTTCTCAAAAGCCTTGTGCTGCATCCTCTCAATCCTGTATAAACTTGGGTATACTGGCCCATGCCTGTAATCCCAGCACTCAAGAGATAGGAAGGGAAAGATCATATCATCACCTGCAACATAGCCACTCCTGTTCAAAAAGAGACCTTCTAAAAAATAAAATAATTATTTTCTGACCAAAGTGAAAGGATTTAAAACAAATCACAATGAAAATGTATTAATTGAAATAAAATGCAAAGGGGAATTTTAACCATTCGACCACTCTTTTAATTTTCTCTAACTCCCTATTTAATCTTCCAAAACCGTGTGGGTGGGGGTGGGCAGGTGGGAGGAGGTGCTGGCAGCGAGGAAAAGACAACCACAAACCACAAAAGGTGGAGTGTTTTTATAGTGAGACTAAAATGGAGTGGAAGTGACATCCCTGCATTCCTCCCCTCACACTGTTTGAATGCTACCTTCCCATAATTGTGCCTGTTTCTTGCCCCACTAATGGATTTACTTAAGCCTCCCTCTTAGAGAGTAGTTTCACCTGTTTTCACAGTTTCCTGTCATACTTTTCATTTTGGGCAGCCTTATGGGGCCAGCCCGATTCCTGCCTGCGTTCACTATGTTCAGAGAGGCCACTGTTCGTACCACTCTGGAGGAGTGATGGGTACCTTGCATCATTGATGGGGTTGCCTGAGGCCTAGAGAATGCTGTGTCTCCACCTTCCAAACAAACGGGGTCTGGACCAGTCTCTATGAAGGTTCGGAGCCTCTTTTTTCCTTCTGTGGCTCCTTGGTACCCTGGATAGAGCTCTGGATTTCTGACGCCAATTGGATGCTTTGCCTCGGGCTTAAAAGCTGATGTGCCCTGTCCTAGTTTCCATAGAGCTCTGGAGCCTCTTTTTTTGTTTTGTTTTGTTTTGTTTTGTTTTGTTTTGTTTTGTTTTCCTCCAGGATCCCCTCGGTCCTCAGGGCCAGGGCTCTGGATTTCTGAGTATGAGAGGATGATGAGACCTGGTTTCCAAGCCAAAGGACATAGCCGGGCGGGGTCTCCTAGGAGTTTCAGAGACTTTTTTTTCCAGGAATACCTGGGGCGGGGCTCTAGATTTTCAAGGCTGAGAGGAATCTGTGGACCCTGCGTTCTAGCATGGCCTTTTCGCTCTGTGTCTACTCACGGTTTTATAGTCAAGCAGTTGTTCCTTTGAGGTTAGTTACTTGCTCGTGGGGACATTTTGGGGATACTTCACTGGGCATCCCTTCCTGGTGTTCCATGTGGCCAGTGAATTTCCTCCTTATACCTGTTATTGTTTGGATCTTTGCAATCTGTCCGTATTGTACCAGGGGATACATGCTGGCACACTGTCCTTGGGTTGGTGACGTTAAAGGACGGGGTCCTCCAAGGATGTTGCCTTTCCCAGCCACGGGTTTTTCTGTCTTTGGAGCTTGCAGTGCCAGGAGCTATGTGTGCGCACCCTTCCTGTTTCCTGTCCTTGTTTGTTTGCTTGCTTGTTCTCTCTGTGCTGCTTGTGATAACCCTGCACTGTCTGTTGTTTTCATGTCAGGCTTTGCTTCTTTTCTCCTCAGTCAGTGTCACCTGTACAGGGTACAATGGCAGAGCTATGGGCAAGGAGAGGACTTATTTTGTTATGATGATTCCTGGAGCTCCTCCATGACCAGTTCCAGTTTTTTCCTTTATCCGAGTTCCTGAATCTCCACTGGTCCACCGTGTGTCTCCAGAATCCTCTGCATTGTCCTCCTCACAACATTGCTTTCTTGGGCTAAGCAGGCAAGTTTTTTATGGTTTTTGGTTTTGTTTGTTTGTTTGTTTGTTTTTTAACTTATATTGCATTAGGATGAGAAAAGTTACATGATTTCAATTTATCTGAATTTGTTAACCTTTAAAAACATATTTTAAGTAAATAGAATTAAATCACATTCTTGTTTCCCTTTTGTACCCTAACTCCTCCCAGAGATCCCCCTTCAATACCTACAATATCTTTTTTGTCATATTCATTAAAATGTATAAAATATTATAACAATAAAAATAAGTATTATAAAAGTTGTTTGATATAAAACAATCAATTTAACAGACTTATATAGACACTCGTCTACAGCAATAGTGAAAATACATTTTTCTCAATATAAATTTTAAATAACTCCAAACATATTAACTGTATATTTCAAAATAGTACATCACTACTAGTATTTTCTTAAATGAACATAAATATATAGTCTTTTTGTTTGTTTGTTTTGTATTTAGTAGAGCTTAAAATCTTGGCTCTTACTGTGGTACAAGCCCAAAATAAGAACAATTTTTAGACATTGGATTTCATTGTAATAAGGCTGTACTTCAATGACTCTCACATCATCAAAGAATTTTACCTCCATTGTAGCTAAGCTGAGAGTTGATAGTTCTGCTGCCAAGGAATGAATTGTAGCTACGTTTTTGGGATACAGACTTCCTGCTATGGTCAAAGCTATTTGACTTGAGTGAGTGACTTTATTCTCAGCCCACAGAGAACAGCTTACACTCATTTAAGAAATGGTATAGGGGGGCTGGCGAGATGGTTCAGCAGGTAAGAGCACTGACTGCTCTTCCAAAGGTCCTGAGTTCAGATCCCAGCAACCACATGGTGGCTCACAACCACCCGTAAGAGATCTGACGCCCTCTTCTGGTGCGTCTGAAGACAGCTACAGTGAATTACACTAGAGCAAGTGGACCAGAATGACCAGGGCCAGCAGAAGTCCAGTTCAATTCCCAGCAGCCACATACATGATAGTTCATGGCCATCTATACAGCTACAGTGTACTCATACACATAAAATAAATAAAATAAATCTTTTTTAAAAAAAAAAAAAGAAAAGAAATGGTGTAGGTATTAAGATGGTCTATCCATAAAGTCATTCACCAACTGTTTCAATAAACAATGGTTCTGCCTGGAGGGTGGCACAGACATTAGGTGAGGGTAAGAATTTGGTTCATTAGCTGTGATAATTTGGAAAAGCATTCATCTCAGAGAAAGAGTAACTTATTAAGTCCCCTTCTTCAAACTTAATACAAGAGCTACAAATGTCAAGCAAAGCATTCAGTCTCAGTCTTTGTTGTTCTCTTACAAGCCACCTCCCAAGCTAATCGTCTATGTTTCTTTTGGGTATATAAATACTTTTGAAATATATAAGCTGTTCTGAAAACCATAGTATAGTGTAAAAACTTGAAATAAACAATACTACTAATAGAGAGGCTGAGATAGGAGAAGCAAGATCTTAAGACCCTTATGTTGTACACAGCCAGACACTGTCATAAACAAACAAGGTGAAAGTGTGTATAGATTGTACAATGTTGGACCTATTTCTCCAATTACCAAATTAGAGAGACCATTGGATGACAATCCACAAATTTCTAATTCCTCATGTTTTTGGATTTCAATCGATTAGGATATATAGGTAATATTAATTTTCACATTAAGATATTAAGAAAAAGTAATTGTTACTTCCTGTTGTTTTTAGTTTTTGGATTTTACTTTTGATAATAAAAACTATCATGAGTTTGACCAGTTGACCACTTTTGCTTTTCTTTTTATCTAAGGAGAGAAGGTTGCCTGGCTGGTTTTTTGTTTTGTTTTGTTTTTGTTTTTGTTTGGGTGTTGTTTAGTTCGTAATTAAATTATGAGGGTGTTGACCTCTCTTACTCAAGAGAATCAATTGTATCAATGAGTATTAGAATACAATGGACTAGTTTTAATTTTTATAGTCATTAACTTCTTATTGAAATAAAAAGTGGTCAAAAATAGATCTTTTCTTCTCTCTGTCTCTCTGTCTCTCTCTTGTTGATTTTTGTGTTTTTTTTATTTACTATCTGAAGAGAAGAAATAAAAGTCTGGTTAGGTTTGTTTTGTTTCATTTCACTTTTTCTTTTGATTTTGCCTTTCAGAAACATAAGGAGGTTGTGATACTTGGAGGACTACTTCCTCCAGCCTTCCTTGTTTTCAAGGGGGTTATTATGAACCCTTATTAGCTTTCTCTTTTTCCTCCCTACTTTATCTGTCTATCTGTCTATTTGTCTGTCTGTCTGTCTGTCTTTCCCTATCTATCTATCTATCTATCTATCTATCTATCTATCTATCTATCATGTGTTTTAGTATTTTTATTATTTAGCCTTGGCTCTCTTGGTTGATTTTACTTAATCCTCCTGTGAGGGTTGTGCTGCGGATCATACACAAACACCCACAATTTTTAATTTTGATTTTTATAATAAAAGGAGATTGACAAGTATCTCTTTTTGGTGGTGGTGGTGGTGATGTTGGTGGTGGTGGTGGTGGTGA
>NW_022196905.1:147937286-147939387 GCF_008632895.1 Mastomys coucha | reverse complement strand
TGATGGATATTGTTGCAGTGGCAGCTTTTCTTTTTTTCTTTTTCTTTCTATGAAATGAAGAAAGAAAATATTTGGCTATGTATTTCTATGGTTCCTCCAGCTTTCCTGTCTTGTTTGTTTATATTTAATCCAACAGTGATGGTAGTGCTGTGCACACACACACACACACACACACACACACTCACTACACAACACCCAGGGGTGGGGGGCAGTCATGGAGAAGGAGTTTTCCTTTCTATTTGTGCTGGGTTCTCAGCCTGCCCTGGGGAATCAGAAAAAAGGTCAGAATCAAAGTCTTTTTGATAATGAACCAGAAATACATACCAGCACATCTGGGCTGACTACCCTCCTTCCCAAGGGATGTATCAATCTTGAAGAAGAATATGGTCCTTCCTCTTGACCCACAGGTGGTACCCTAAGTGTGGTGCAGCCCACTTTCCCTCTTGCACTGTACACTCAATCAAATGAAGTAAATAAAAGAATGAATTTTCCAATTATATATTTGTTCAAGCTAGCTAAATTCTCCCTCAACACCTATAACAGCCCCCACACCTATCTACATCTTCTTGTATGTGTGAGGAGGGGGGTTGCATATCTGTTGGTCTGCAAACTATCTGAGGAAGCCTGGTGGCCACAGAGGCCATGAGAAGGGTGTCAGTTGCCCTGGAACTGTTAGAGCAGCTAGTGCTCTTAAATTCTGAGCTATGTCTTTCCAGTGGTAAGTTTTCTGAATGAAATCAGTCATAATTTTAGTGTGAATGTTTTATAATTTGCTGTGCTATGATATATGTAAGACTACTTAGTATTGATGATGGCATAACAGAATACGTGGCTCCCCATTTTCTGAATCTTGATATTCTACCTAGGACAGAATTGCACACTACCTAACTCTTGGGGAGTGGTTGGATATGTAGAAAATGAACTCATCCAGTCAGTAAAGTGTTGTTGTTTTTCTGTTTTTTTGTTTTTTGTTTTTTAAGATTTATTTATTAGTAAGTACACTGTAGCTGTGTTCTGACACACCAGAAGAGGGCATCAGATCTCATTATGGGTGGTTGTGAGCTACCATGTGGTTGCTGGGATTTGAACTCAGGACCTTCTGTAGAGCAATTGGTGCTCTTACCCACTGAGCCATCTCGCCAGCCCTGTTTTTTTTTTTATTGTTTTATTTTGTTTTGTTTTGTTGTTGTTGTTGTTGTTTGAGGGGGAGGGGCCTTTTTTGATAATAAAAATTGTATTTTGTCCATATATTTTATTACAAATCCTTGTTTTGATTCTCCTTTTATTTCAAGAGTACTCTCTAGATGAGTAGAGCCTCCTTACAAGTCACTACATGTAAACTGGATTTACATCCCTATCACCTGGAGGATAGCAAGCACAGAGAACAAAACCAAGATAGACAGAGCAAAGCACTCAGAATGGACTCACTGACCACTTTGGGTCATTTCTTCCTGTTTTACCTTGATTCTGAATTCTATCAAAAAGAGAACATTAAGGAAGAGAAAATGAAACAAACAAACCACTGTGGAGACCTGCTGTTGCTACTGAGGCTAATGTTTAAAGACAGGGGTGTCAGGATAATCAGAGTGCTCAGTGGAAGTCTTCCAGTGTTAGATGGTTAGTGCCATTGAGCTTTGTCTTACAGAAAGTTAATCATGGCCTGTGGCCAATCACACAGTTACTGAAGAAATCCAACTGTAACCTACAAGTCTCCCCCCTCCTTTCTCTCTCAGACATGAGTAAAATTTGAAATTAAACTACATACAATGAAAGAAAGTCAGGTGTGGTGCTGCATGTCTTTAATCGCATGACACAGTAGGGAGAGGTAGGTAGAACTCTGTGAGCTGGAGGCAGGCCTGATTTAGCTACTGATATCAAGGACTATGGGCCCTCAACTAACGATATGAAGAGAAAAATAAATAAATAGATATAATTAACTTTGAATTAAGGAAACAAGTGAAGAAAGTAAGACAGTACTGAGTGGCCTGACTCAAAGAGGAGGGCCAGACTGGCCTGCAATTGCCTTATAGTTGAACATACACACACACACAGAGAGAGAGAGAGAGAGAGAGAGAGAGAGAGAGAGAGAGAGAGAGAGAGA
>NW_022196905.1:147891374-147936519 GCF_008632895.1 Mastomys coucha | reverse complement strand
AACTCAGAAATCTGCCTGCCTCTGCCTCCCAAGTGCTGGGATTAAAGGCATGTGCCACCACACCTGGCTTGATGCTCATTTTTTATTTTAGGCTCTAGCTTTTGCCAGTCAGTGGTAGTGGTAGTGGTGGAAGATGTAGATGAATCTCTGTGTTTAAGACTAGCCTAGCCTACAAAACACACTCAAGGGTTTCCAGGGATACACAAAAAGAAGCCTTATCTAGAAAGAAAGCAAAATGAGGCAAAAATGATTCTAGTTTCTATTTTATAGAGACATATCCCATCTTGTACTATTGTCTATAGAGCTTTGATCATGAAAGAATGTTGGATTTTATTATAGTTTTCAGTGTTTTGTACCTCAGCATTCACTGCTTTTTCTTTCTTTTTAAGATTTTTATTTATTTTATGTATATGAGTACACATTAGCTGTCTTCAGACATAGCAGAAGAGGTTGTCAGATCCCATTACAGATGGTTGTGAGCTACCATGTGGTTGCAGGGATTTGAAGTCAGGACCTCCGGAAGTGCAGTCAGTGCTCGTAACCACTGAGCTATCTCTCGAGCTCCTGCTTTTCTTTCTTAATATAGGGAATGAGAGCTATCAATTTCAGCAGTGAACATACACTGGGTGCTGTCCTAGTACACGGTGCAAAGCAAGCTCTGGTGGTTATTGGCAGTTGACATAGGACAAGAAAAAGCTTGGGTGCTGATTTTAAAGTCTTTTGTTTCTCTCTCTCTCTCTTTCAATCTCTCTTTCTTGCTCTTTCTTCTTCACAGAGTTGTTGAAAACTTTTGAACTGTGATCTACAAAGTATCTGTATCATAGCTTCATAGTCAACATATTCCCTCCATACCCATAGACACAGAAAGACAGCTAGACTGCCATACACACATATATACACTCACATAAACACACACACACACACAGAGAAAGACAGAGAGACAGAGAGATGGAGAGAGACAGAGAGAGGGGACAGATTAATTTAATTAAATTAATTAAACTTAGTTTAATTTGGAAATTAAACTAAACATACAATATAGTAACAAAAGAAGAAACAAAAAAGAAAATACCTTAGATAAGTTCCCCTTGGAGATGTACCACCACATAAGAGATATACCTGAAACAAATAAACAAACAAACAAACAAGCAAACAAACAAAAACAACAACAAACCTATGTGGGATAAAACTTCCATTTTCAGTAGAGTTCCAATAAAGCGTAAGATCCCAAGACCTCCCTGGGAAGTGACATCCTACAGATGGCAGAAAGATACATGTGTGTGGGTAAATGACATCCTTGTTGGCAAGTTAAGACATGAATGTTAGATAAGGCAAGTCCCTTGCACAGTTGAATACCCCGACTAATGGGAGCAGGATATGGGAAGATCAAAAACACGTTCCTATGGAAATCTCCTATCCCTAAATCCAGATTGATAGAATAACTTGGCAGAGGTAATTGTGGATTTTAGACAAAAAACCTCAGTGGACAAAGCCACAGTTCAGGTCTGACCTGATCGATAATTCCTGTATCAGGCCTAGGCCCCCCTGCTGCCCAGCAGGCCTGTTGATCTGAGTTTATTTTTTATTGTGTGTGCTGCCTGCCTGCCTGCCTATCTGCCTGGCTACCTGATTCTCTTTCTGTGTGTGAACCCTGTGCATGTCTGATGCACTCAGAAGTCAGATGAAGGGGTCAGATCTGCTGTAATTAGAGTTATGGATCACTGTCAGGTGCCTATTGTCTACCTACCCTGTGCATGGTGGGACTTCAACCCATGATAAACAGAAACATGACAGGCAGAAGCAGAAACAGGACACTTGCTAAGATTCTGTCATCGCTTCTAGTGTTACCAAGTTATGTCTGAGGAGCTTCCTAATTACATGAAACAATCAATCAAACAACCAAACAAAAAAAAAAAAACATGAGGAAAACATGCATGTGTGCACTACTTTTCTCAATTTAACTTAGAATTATTGGATTATCTCTATGGTATACAGATAAAAGAAAGCATATTTCCTAAAGATACTTAGAAATTAACAAGGACCTAACACCACCACCAACAACACAAACCTGTGAGAAATAATAATAACAACAAAAATATATTGGGACTATAAATTTCTTGTGCCCTTGATCCACTTGTGTCAATTCTGTTACTTATTTTTTTTTAATTTTTTAATTTTTTCATTTTTTTCAATTGTTACTTTTAGCAGGCACTGTGCAACAGTGTTTTTGTGATATTGTGTTGTAATTTTAATTTACTTGAAGCTCCCTCATTCTCTCATTCTCTGTCTCTCTTTTTGTTCTTTTTGCCTCCCTCACCCTCTCCCTCCCTCCCTCACCCTCTCCCTCCCTCCCTCCCTCCCTCCCTCCCTTCCCCCCTTCTCACACATACACACACACACTAGCCCTGAATTTCAGAACCTTGGAATGCTAAACAATAACTTTCTCTTTTTCGTCAACTCCATGTCCCTGATGCGCACGCCCACATTTTGTGTGTGTGTGTGTGTGTGTGTGTATGTGTGTGTGTGTGTGTCCCCATGAAGAGATCCTTACTATTTTTTTTTCTGTTTGGGGTTATGTGGGCTCTGGGCTACTCTACTCTTTCTGAAAATAACAGAAATTAAACAAGTGAGTTGTATGTGTCAGGGAAAGGAACATTAGAAATACTGGAATGTGTATAGTAAAGCATTGATACAATGTGTGTGTGTCAGGATATATATATTGCTAGGAACCAGTACCTGGACCAGGCTAGACTCCAATAAACAGAAAACTCTCTGCTTCTACTGCAATTATATAATTGCCCCATGATGATTGGCTTCTATTTATCTATGTATTGATGTATCTATCTAGCTATTTACTAACTTACTTGTTTAATTTTTTCAAATCAGAGAGTCTCCATGTATTTCTGGCTGCCTTGGAGCCTGCCGTATAGACTGGCGGAGTCTGAAACAACAGATATTTGAAACTTTATTTACCTAGAATGGTTCTTAGTATTCTATGACAATAATGATATTTATGTCCAAATTTATTTTTATCTATTTTTTTGACTAACTATCTAGCATAGTAATCATGTCTGCCTGGCATTCAGAAGTAGTTCGAGGACAATTAATTATATTTATCATTTTTAAGCATTTGGATTTAAGTAACAATAAAAATAGAAATGATCAATTCATCTGGCATTTAAAAAATAGACCAAAGCAGAAGGAAAACATGGCTGAGGATTTTATGAGGCTCTGGCTGGTTTGGGTGTCTCCTCACAGTTTTGCACATGTCATCTGGTCTTCTAGAGGACAATAAATGGAAAAGTCCCTGGAAGTGTAAGTAGCATCTTGTAAGGTCCACGTGCAACCACGTGACAGAACAGAAATTAGAAACCTTCAAACACAAAAACTTACAAGGAGGGACAGAAAGAAAGGTGCACATATGTGCACAGACACAGCCACAGATACACACACAAACACACAGACACACATACACACAAACAACAAGAATGGGGGAAAACAATGCATGGGATATGGGTTATGAGAGGCATGGGAAGAACTGGCCTAGGGTGTCTCAAAGGCCCTTTCAATGCTATATTACAGGATTACAGCAATCAGCAGCTGGAATGAGAAAGATCAGATTATCCTCTAAAAAAACAAAAGAATTATTTCTTATCAAAGTGAAAGCGTTTACAAAAATCACTATAAAAACTTACTCCTGGAAACAAAATATGAATGAGAATTTTAACCATGCCATTGCTCTTTTAATTTGTTCTAACTCTGTTTTTAATCTTCCAAAAGGGACCCAGGCATCAGTGATGGCAGTAAAGCCCAGAAAGTAACAACAAACCCCAGGTGGCTAAGTGGTTTTGAAAAGGAGACCTGGAGGCTCACAGCCATTCATCGACCTGAGTACAGGGTCCCCAGTGAAGGAATTAGAGAAAGGACCAATGGAGCTGAGGGGTTTGCAGCCCCTTAGGAGGAACAACAATATGAACTAACTAGTACCCTCGGAGCTCCCAGGGTCTCAACCACCAACCAAGGACTACACATGGAGGGGTCTGATTGTTCAGGCAGCATGTGTATGGTAGAGGATTGCAAAGTCGATCATCAATAGGAGGAGAGGACCTTGGCCCTTTTAAGGTTCTGAGCCCCAGTGTAGGGGAATGCCAGGGCCAGAAAGTGGGAGAGGGCGGGGTGGCAGGCATGGGGAAGGGGGAGGCAACAGGGGTTAGGTTTTGTTGTTTTTGTTTGTTTCTTTGTTTTTTGGAGGGGAAACTGGGAATGGAGAAATTCGCATGTAAATAAAGAAAATATCTAAAATAAAAATAAAAAAAAAAAAAGAAAAAAAAGAAAAAGAAAAGGAGACCTGAATAATGCACGCGGAACAGACATCTCCGCCTCCCTCCCTCACACCCTGTTTTGATGCTATGTTCCCCTAATTGTGCGTGTTCCTTGCCAGCTTTCCTTAGTCACTTAGTTTGTTCTTTCACTTAGAGAATAATTTCACCTTTTTTCACTGCTCCCTGTCATACTTTCGGTTTTGGTGCCCGAGGGGGTCGGCCAGAGTCCAGCCGGCGTTCACTACGTTCGGGAGGGACGACGGGGACCGTTTGTGTCACTGGGGAGAAGTGATGGGTACTCTGCTCCGTTGTGCATGAGTGAGTATAGGGAGGACCCTCCAGAGAGATGGAGTAAGTGTGGCTGCGTCTGAGCGATCTGTATAGGTTTGCTGGGTTGCCCGAGACCATTGTCGGGCGACATCTAGTGGTAGTAACAAGTTTCTGCAACGCTCCAGCTCCCGGGTTGATGACAAAGGACAGGGAAGTAGTGCCTGCCTTCAGCTGGCCAGAGTTAATGGGAGTCTCAACAAGCCACTTTATGTCTCCTGTTTCCCGGAGATGTTGTATGGGTATGTTCTCTCTAAGAGGTTGTACTGGGAAACCTATGCAGGCAATGTTGGTTGCTGTGCTCCCTATTGAGACAAATTACAGGGTTGGTGGCGCTTGATCAGGTCAACCAGAAGGCTTAATTCCTGCCCTGGAATTTTATTTTTTATCTTTTTCTCCATGTCCCTGAAGGCAAGGCGCTGAATTTCTGAGGCCAAGAGAATAATGTAGCCCAGGCTTCAAGCCACTGGGGCCCAGCCCTGTCTCCCCGGAGCTTCAGAGTCTTTTTATTCTTTAGATTCTAGATTTTTGAGGCTGAGATAATGCTGTGGCTAAGCCATTCTAGCACAGCCCTGTCCATCTATGTTTACTCATGGCTATAATGTCAATTTCCCTTGAGGTCTGTTCTCCTGCTTATGGGACTTTTTTTTGGGGGGGGCACTGTACCACACATGACTTTTGGGTATATACCATGTGGCCTGTGAATTTCCTCCCCGTACCTCTTATTGTTTTGATCTTTGCAATCTGTCCATATTGTACTGGAGATGACACACTGTCCTCTGGTTGGATTGTCTGGCCACTGTTTTCTGCCCTTGGGGCTCATAGTACATGAAGCTACACCTGCACACACCACATACATCTTACTTCATGTGCTGCCTTCCTTGAGTGGGCATTGTTTGTTGTTTTAGTGCCAGGCATACCCGATTTCCTGTGGTTGTTGTCACCTATAGCTGGTGGAATGGTGGAGCCAGGGACGAGGAGGACACCTATTCTGAGCTAGTGTTTCCTGGTGCTCCTCTGACTGGGTTTTTTCTTCTTTCTTTCTCTCTTTTTTAAGATGTATTTATTTATTATATGTAAGTACACTGTAGCTGTCTTCAGACACCCCAGAAGAGGGCATCAGATCTCATTACAGATGGTTGTGAGCCACCATGTGGTTGCTGGAATTTGAACTCAGGACCTTCGTGGAAACTGCTGAGCCATCTCTCAAGCTCTGGCTTTGTTCTATCCTTTCTTTCTCTTTTTCTTTCTTTCTCTTTTCCTTCCTCCCTTCCTCCCTACTCCCCTCCCTCCCTCCCTTTCCTCCCTCCCTTCCTTCCTTCCTTTCTTCCTTTCATTCCTGAACCTTTACTAGTTTGCATCTGTTGTGTCCCAGTCTTTCTGCCACGTGACTCCCAAGTGTACTTCTTTTTCCCCTCACAGTATTGCTTCCTGGGAGGTTAAGCAGGAGCAATTTTTTTTAAACACCTCCACGTTTTGCTGCCCTAGACCAAGCATGGTTTTTCTTCATGATTCAAACTTACCCTGCTTGCCGTTGGTTACTCTCTCTGTGTGTGGTGTCTTGTTTTGCTTTTGTGGAGTAATCAAATCTCTACTAGTCCCTGCATGGTGTGTCCCAGATTTCCTGGCACTTGCCTTCTGAGTGCACTACTTTGCCTTCCTCGCAGCATTGCTTTCTTGGAGGTAAGCAGGGAAGTGGTTGGGTTTGTTGTCCTCATTTTTGTTTTCTGGTTTTGTGCCTAAAGCTTTTTTGCTGCCATGAGCAGCATGGTTCTCCATGCTTGTCCTGCAAGGTCCTCTTCCCCAGCTTGCCACTGGTCACTGTGAGGTTTTTCCCAGGCAGTTTGTCTGGCTCTCTCGTTGTTCTTGGTATGCTCACTCACTGTACTCACTTTCATATCACAGCTTGCTCATTTTGCCCTCCTAAGATCACCCTTATTGTTCATATTGCATGCTGCTCTAGCTTTTGGTGGATCCATGTTGTGGTCATGTGTCCTCTTTGGGCTGTGGCCTTAGCTGAACAAGGGCAGGGATGGACATTCATGGTGAAGGATCATTCATTGTGAATGGTGGTGGCAATGGACTCTCAGTCCACCTGTCTCCCATCCCCAGGTGCCTTCTGCTGTGTGCATCCCTCCAGCTCTCATCCCTGTTTTGGCAGTTCCCAAAATGCTGCCCCTTGTGCATGCTGTATGCTTGGGCTGTGTGTTGTCACATCACCCTATCCTGAGTTGTATTCCTCTGGCTGATGGAAGCAAAAGTCTTCCCCTCCTTGGGATTGGGATTGATTTCTCTCACGGGTGTGGGCATTTCAGGGATTGTGGTGGACTGGTGAGTTATCAGACGTTGAGACCCATTGCCATTTGAGGGTCTTTGTTCCTGACGTTGGTGGTCTCTCGTGGTGAGTCTTCTCAGAATTCCAAAAGACTATCAGCTTGGGATTGTTTCTCTTCTCCTGCTCGATCCTCACTCTGCATCCATTGTGGCAAACTCTACATGGCTCAGCATGTGCATGCTCTGCAGGTGTGGTTAACAAGTTGAACCCCATTTGTAATGGGGAATGAGGATTGCAATGATTCTCCATAAATGAGGAATTCCCAATAAGTGTGGGTCACAAGTTTGCATCGATTAAGTCCTTGCCCTATGTACACTGCCTGTTGCTACTACTGATTGGATGGTTTAGTGAGGCACTTGGATCATCCCCTCTGGTGTTGGCCCACAGCCCTGGCAGAGTGCTGAGAAGATGGTCAAATTTGACTCTCTGGAGGAAGTGAAATTTCTAACAAGTTTTATGTATGTAAACCTGTGGTAGGATTCTAAACGAGAGACATCAGGCATCAATTGTTATTCATCAGGTCTTCCACCATCTGTCCTGAGTTTGTTCTTCTCCTATTGCTCAGAGGCATGCCCTAGGAATGTCATGTGAGCATTGGCATTCTGAGCTGGAAAGTAGACCTAGTCTGGTGCATCCATGGACCCATATCAGTCCACCTGCTCTGGTGACACATGGTGTGTGGGGCAGACAGTGTGTTTTGGGGCAGTGTTCTGTCCACCTCAGTTCTTCCATATCTGCTTTCTTTACCACTACTGCCCAGCACCACAGCTTGTTGGTGTCTATGTCATTCCTGT
This sequence comes from Mastomys coucha, assembly GCF_008632895.1. Lineage (NCBI taxonomy): Eukaryota > Metazoa > Chordata > Mammalia > Rodentia > Muridae > Mastomys > Mastomys coucha. The sequence continues at coordinate 147,928,744 of NW_022196905.1, read as the reverse complement.
AAAGCTTCTCCACTTGTCCCACAGGGGTGACACACTTACTTTCCTGTTTTCTGGCCAGAGTATGCAAGTGGTTTTCCTGCACCTCCACCTTAGCTCTGGCTTACAGTGGCAGAGCGGTTGTTAGGTGGGTTGGTGCAATGTGTTGTCCAGTCCAACCCACCACACCACCCTGCCACACCACACTTCTGACTTCGTGTGTACACTCTTCCCCTGTCTGAATACCTAAGTATCACATTTCCACAGGGAGGTTTAAAGACCCAGGGGGCATCAGCATTTCTGCCCATGGGGTAGAGGGTGGAGAGCTCTGTGGTTCCTCTTAGCCCGGTTCCCTCAGACTCAAGACATCTTCTGATGCCCCATCTGAAGCTGGGGCCTGGGTTGAGAGCCTCCCTCTTGGTGCCCTTGGGGCTTGCCACACGTGCCTGCCTTGTCTTCTTTCCATGATCTGCAGTGTCGGTTGTGGAGCTCTTGTCAGTAAATCCATGTCTATTTTCACGATCTGGACTCATTTTATGTTTTTTTTTCCTTGTTGATCTTTTGTGCTGGGAAGCTTGAGGCAAACTCTCTATATATCCTCTCCCTCCAGAGGAGGACAGACAGGCAACTGTGCCATCATTAGCACTTGAGTTAAGAGTTCCATGATGAAGTCATGCCTGCCCCATCTCACTCTTAACCTAAAGACCAATAAGACTCTTAGTGGTGGATCCCTTGGCTTGTACATCGATTAAGCATGCAGCTAACTGCAAGAACAAGTGAATGCTTGCTACCCCTAGCCTTTGGGGCTCTAAGAAGGTGACACTTGGTAATGCATTCTTCTCCCTTCCTTAGTTCCCTTCCTTATTCCCCCTGGAATTTCTCACCTCTCCCTCCAGGAGCATTGTTGAACCACACACACCAATGAATTTAGCCAGGTCTTTTCCACGACTGTGCTGTCACCCTGAGCATGGTGGGCAGGTCATACCGCTTTCTCCTTCTTCCCAATCAGGAAGTTGCCCACTCAGGCACTGGCCCATGCAATAGCACAGTATTCATCTGCCGATGGGGACATTCTTCTGGGGGACCTGGGAATGCCTCCTTCTCAACCCTGGAGTGTGGTGGTTGGGGATGGAAGGGGGAAAAATCTCTGTCTCCTATTCTGGTGCTAGGCCAGCATGACCCACTCTCATCTTCTCTCCTACTCTGAAGGATGAGTGTCTTGTTCCTTTTGGTCTGGTAATAATGCCAGGTGTTGAAGGCAGAGAACAAGTCTGGGCTTAGAGGGCTCCAGTTCTTTCGGGTCCCCCAACCCATCTCCATGTCTCATCCCTGGGGAATGGAGAGGTGTGGGAATCTGAGCCACCTGGACTTTAGTGTTCATCTGGGTGGGACACATAGATCTCAGGTAGCAAGAATGCTCTACACCGAGCTCACTCCCCTCAACATACCATGGTGCCTTGGTGCATGTTGGGTGGGGAAAATGCAGGGAGAGTCCAGTGCTCTTTTTCCCCTCTCTGAGAAGAAACAGGGTAGAATAGTACTGTCCGGTGTTCCTAGTTCTCTTTCCCCTTTTTTTGATGCTGCTAGGTCCATTAGATATCCACTGGTCTGGCACATTCTCCCCACTCATGAGGTCCACCTGTTAGCCACTTTTCCATTCCTTTCCTTTTTCTAAGAAGGAGGTCGCCCAGTTGGCTGGTTGTTGTTGATGTCTTCCTTCATAGCCAGCATTAAAGTCATGGGACTTGTTGGTATTCTGGTCTCCCTGCCACCTTGGTTCCTGGTTGAGCAGTTGTCCTTTTTATTAAAACCAAGCTGGTATTGGGATGATAGTACTCACTGATGTTAAATAAAGTGTAAGCAATAAAGGTGGACTGATTTCTTTTTATTAATTAATGATTACTTATTAACAAATATAAAAAGATGTCAACCATCAGACTTTCTTTTTCTTCTTCATTTTTAATATGAGTGTGTGTGTATGAGTGTATGAAATGAAATCTGATTTTCTTTTTTTAAATAAGTAGAGAAGGTTGATCAGTTGGCTAAGTTTCCCTCTTTCTTCCTTCCTCCCTTTCTTTCTTTTTTCTTTCCTTTCTTTCTTTCTTCATTCCTTTCTTTCTTCCTTTCTCTCTTTCTTTCTTTCTTTCTTTTATTTATTTTTTTTTTTTTTGGTTTTCTTTTGTCCCCGATTAGACTGCAAGGGTACAGAATTAATACAACCAATGAATGTTACAGTGAGATGGGCCAGTTTTAATTTTTGTAATCATTATTTTCTTACTACAATAAAAGGAAGTTGAACAGTAGATCTTTTTTTCTCTTTCTTTGTTGTTTGTGGTGTTTTTTTCTTTTTTTAAATACATGAGGAGAAGAAATAAAATGTATGGCTATGTTTTTTTGCTTCATTTCTCTTCTTCTTTTGATTTAGTCTTTCTTAAAGATAAGGAGTTCAATCAGTCACTCTGGGCTTTCTTGGTTTTGGAGTTCAATTGTGTGGCCCTCATTAGCCTCAAAATTTACGAAAGAAGAAACCCTATCTAGATACATAATAAAGCAAAGCAACAACCACTCTGGTATTATATTTAATAAAGACATATGCCCTCTAGTCCTATTGTCTGCAAAGCTTTGATCATAAAAACATGAAAGATTTTATTAAAGAAGTTTTCTGGATATCATCTTTTCTTTCTTTCTCTCTTTTCTTTCTTACTTGGTTTTCAAGACAGGGTTTCCCTGTGTATAGCCCTGGCTGTCCTGGAACTCACTCTGTAGACCAGGCTGGCCTTGAACTCAGAAATCCACCTGCCTCTGCCCCCCAAGTACCGGGATTGTACTGCCCCAAGGCATGTGCCACTATTGCCTGCTTTTTTCTTAAGGTAGGTAATTAGAGGTATAAATTTCAGCAAGACATATACAGGGGGGTACTGCCCTAGTGCACCTAGAATAAAGCAATTTTTGGTGGCTGTTGGAGGTTGGATTGGAAGAGAAGAAACATTGATTCCCTTTTCAAAGTCTTCCTTCTCCTTCTCCTTCTCCTTCTCTTTTCTCCTCCTCTCTCTCTCTCTCTCTCTCTCTCTCTCTCTCTCTCTCTCTCTCTCTCTCATACACATGATTATTGAAATCTTTTGAACTGTGTTCTAGAAAGTGTATGGATCATACCTTCACGGTCAACACATCACCTCCATACACAGAGACACAAAAAGACAGACAGACAGATAGACAGATACACAGAGAGAGAGAGAGAAAGAGAGAGAGAGAGAGAGAGAGAGAGAGAGAGAGAGAGAGAGAGAGAGAGAGAGAGAGAGAGAAATTAGGAGAAATGAAAAACTAGAAACCTTCCTGGAGTTAAGAAAGAAAAGGAAGCAAACCTGGGTGTGGCGGTGCACTCCCTTTATCCCATCATTGTGGAGGCAGAGTTAGGCAAATCTCTGAAATCAAAGTCTGCCTGGAAGATAGAACCCTTTTATAAGAAATCCTATTTTATTGAATAAAAACATAGTAAGTAACTACATACATACATACATATATACATACATGCACACATACATGCATGCATACATACATACATACATAAATATATTAAAAATAATGAAAACTGCAGAGCATGGATATGCCTTTGTTCCACCAAAACCTACACTAAGTTTAAATGACACATAACACCCTCCTCTCCCCTACCATTCACCTCCATACAAAGCTACAAATGTACCTGCTCTCAGAAAAGTTCACACAGGGTGACAGGCACACACACACACACACACACACACACACATACACACACACACACACACACACACACACACAAACACACACACACACACACACACACACACAACATGGATACATTTTGAAATGAAATTAAATAGACAGAAAACTAACAGGAAACCAAAAACAAGCGAACTGTGATCAATATTGTGCTGCCATTCTGGTTTATGTTGCATGATTTGTTAAATCAACTGAGATGGCAGTGAAGTCACATGGTTGCTTCCATCTTGGTGGGGTCACCAGAGAATATGACTGCCACTCAAACAGTGGCTTAAATCTTGGTGAGATTAATGTGTAATAACTTCACAGATTGAGAAATTAAGAACAAAACTTCCTGGGTTGAAAGAAGGAAAGAAAGAGAGAAAGGGGGGGGGGAGGAAGGAAGGAAGGAAGGAAGAAAGAAAGAAAGAAAGAGAGAAAGAAAGAAAAGAAAGACAGCAAGCTCATTCATGCCTTTGATCTTAGCACTGGGGAGGTAGAAGGAGAGTGAGGACTTAAGAGGCCAGTCTAGAATGATTTGGAAACTTGTAGAGAGACTGTCTCTAAGTAATAAATGAATACAGAAATATATCCATCCATATATACATACATGCATCTATGGTGGTTCAGAGGGCAAAGCTGCTGGCTATTAAGCACTAGGTAAAATATTAATACCTAGATGGCATGTTAAGGCCTAAGTAAAATCTTAAGACCTAGATAATATTAGGTAAGGGCTGGGTAACTCTTCTCTGGCTAGCCTACCATTTGTGCTGTTACTAATATAATAAAGAAACATCCTCATAAGTTATTTATTCTGTTACTAGGAAACGTTCTCATTCACAAGTTGATTCTATATTTTGTTAGGTTCTTTGTCCTTGGAAACAAATCAGGATAGAAGTCACTTGAACTGCTTTGTTGTATAGTTACCCATAATAGGCTTGAGCCTATTATGGAGCCACTACCCTGCAGCATTTCCTGTACTTGTGTATAGATTTTACGGTATATATTGTTTTTATAAGCTGTCCTGGGGTAGGATCCCAACTTAGGAGGCATACCTGTATCAATATAAATAACTATGTAGAATGAAACTTCCATTTTGAATAAGTTTTGAGTAAAGTGTACATTCCCAAGACCTCACTGGGAACTGACAACCTACTTGGAAGAAAGATGTGTACATGGGTAACTGGCATCCTGTTTAGCAAGTTAAGATATGAATGTTACACAAGGAAAGTCCCCTGCCATCGTTGAATACCCCAACTAATGACAGAAGGATACGTGTAAAACAAAGACGTGCTCCTAAAGACATCCTCTATCCCTAAATCCAGAGTGGTGGAATATCTTGGTAAAGATGTTTGTGAATTTTAGGCATAAAATCCCAATTTGTAACTCAAAGTCAGAGTACAGCTGCAGAACCTGAATTGTGGCCCGATAGATATGTCCTAGAGTCTATGCAGTCCTGCACCCAATTCTGGCCAACATACTTGACAACCTGCTTTTACAATTTAATTTATATGTTTGTGTATATTGGGGATAGGGGTGGGGATGGTGGTGGTTGCCTGCCTGACTGTCTGCCTTTCTGCCAGCCAGCCTGTCTGCCTACCTGTCTGTCTTTTTGTCTGTGAACCATATGCATGTCTGAGGCATTCAGATCTAGATGAAGAGGTCAGATCTGCTGAAATTAAAGTTATGTATATCTACTACATATGTATCTGTAGCCATGGATCCCTCCATGAACACCCCTTGATTGATGCTCTAGTCCCTGGGAGCCTTGGGTAGCCTGGCCAGCTGACATTGTTCTTCCTATGGGGTTTCAAGAGGACAGGAAAGAGGTACTGAGGGTCAAGAAATTGAATAAAAATATGTAGCAGTGGGGGATAAGGAACTGGGGTAGCCACTGGAGGGTCCCAGACATCAGGAAAATGATAGGCCCCAATGATGATGACTTTAGCTTAAATGCACAGCAAAAGGGAGATAGCACCTCTGGAAACTATATCCAGTAGAGAGGCACAGCCCGCAGTCGAGGGGTGGGGCCACCCAACCACTTCAAAGTTTTTAACCCAGAATGTTCCTGTCCAAAGAAAAGACAGGGACAGAAAATGGAGCAGAGACTGAAGGAAGGGCCATGCAGGGACCGCCCCACCTGGGAATCTATCCTGTCTGGAGACAACAAACCCAGACACTGTTGCTGTTGCCAAGAGACACTTGCTGACAGGAACTTGGTGTGGCTGTTCCCTGGGAGGTTCTGCCAGCAGCTGATCAATGCAGATGTGGATGCTCACAGCCAACCTTCAGACTGAGCTTGGGGAACCCGTTTGGGGAGCTGCGGGAAGGACTAGAACATAAGCTTTTGAGAAATAATTTTACATTGTGTTAAGTTACTAAAATTTGAAGCTCATTTATTACTTTAGCCTCGTTTATCCTAAATACCATAATTGTTCTATTAATTACATTCATGGTTTACTAGTGGCATCCTGTCTTATAAAAGTAATTTTCAAGTTAGAATATTATTGTTAGATATTGATCAGGACAATTTTATAACATAGAAAGTTAATTACAATGATGCTAATTTACTATTGAAACGTAGCATACTAATTGTAAAATAAAAGAACCAAGTATTTTCAGAGTTATTCTTGCCAGCAGTTTAGCCTGTTTTCATTAGGTTTTTTTTTTGAATATATATATATTTTTGACTAAAAAAGGTATTTTAAAAGTGGAATAATAGGTTATAATAAATTTAGCCTTTGGCACATGTGATTTGTTTTTCTTCATCTCTAAACAGCATGTAATTAATTTTGAAGATGATCAAATTTCTTGCTTTTCATTGGTTTATTTTGTGAGTAAATTAAAAAAAACAAAAACAAACAAACAAACAAACAAACTTTGAAAAGAAGAACATTGTATGACTTTGTGGTAATAGCAGACCATAAACAGATTAAAAAGAGTTTCACATTCCAGTAATAATGGAATTTGTATAAATTCTTGTTTGTGAACCAAAAGGTTAATATATTTGCCTGCAGATGTTTGTTAGTACATGTCTTAGTCCAAGAGTTCAGGGTGGGAGGCAGAAACACCTTGATCTTGAGGTGTGATCTTGAAGTGTGATCTTGAGGTGGCACTAGTTGTCATAAAGAAGCTCTCTTTTAAGTTTATCAGCCAACTAGCCAACAAATTAATCAACTGACCAGCCAGCTAAACAATTGACTAACCAACCTACTATCCACCTATCCAACCAGCCAGTCAACCAACTGACCAACCAACTGACCAGCCAAACAACCAGCTGACTACCCAACAAACCAACCAATCACCCAGCCAACCCACCAATAATCCAACACATCCTACTTTTCTGAGGATGATAGTTGCACGCTCTGTTATGCTTAATTATGTTCTGAATAAATTTTATTTTGCCATGAGAAAAAAAATAAAAATAAAGTTATGGATAGCTGTCAGCTCCCTTTTGCCTCCCCTGTAATTGGTGGGACTTGAACCTATAAAAGACAGAAACATGGCATGCATGAGCAAAAACAGGCTACCGTAAACTTCTGTGATCCATTCTAGTGTTACAGAATTGTTGCAGGAGATTTACCGCATGCCTAGATTGGGCAGATCCAGCACTACACTACTACATTTCCTATCTATGAAATCCTTTGTGACTTGTGGTACCTTCAGGCCATATGCTTCTGCTCCATCTTCCTTCCACCTCCTCTTCTTCTGCCCTCTTCATCTCTCCTTCCTCTCCTTCTGTCTCCTCTCTTTGTCTCTCCTTCCCTCTCTAAAACTTCCAGCTCCACCTTTACCCTCCACTGCCCAATACAGGCTTTAGCCAGTAGGAGTTCCAGGATAATTAATTATTTTGTGTTTATATTTATTTTTAACTATTTAATCTCTGTTTGTCTGTCTGTCAGTCATTCTTTTTGTCTGTCTCTCTGTCAAGATTTCACAGAGAAATGTGAAATGGCAACATAAACCCTGTTTGTCTCCATTAAGGATTAGACCAAACTTCAAAAGAGATCATGAGATACCACCTCTAAAAATAGACTGTAATCCAGAACAGACTGTAAAACTCCCTCCCAAAGAACAGCCTAGGAATAGTTCTAAAAATGGTAAAATATCTTAACTCAGAATGGGCCATCTGCCCTGAGCAGCCCTATTTCATCACATGGTTCATGACATAGAAGTGCAGATCACCAACCACTTATGAGTTCTTAGCACCCACCAATGAAATTTCAGATTGCCTAGTTTTTCTAGGGTTCACCCGGTTCCGTACAAGAAGTGCTGTGTGCCTTAGTCTGTGATTATTAGTTAGAAAATGGTTGACCCACACATGCTAGTTGTTTCTGGAGAATAAATGCTCCTTGTTTTTGCATACTATGTGCATCTGGGGTCTTCCTTCAGAGATTTTCAGACCCTTACATTTTTGGCATTGGCTGGGAAAGGTTTGGGTCCTCCTGGACTCAATAGATGGGCATGTTTTGGTGATAATTGACTCTCCTATGATCATTGAGTTGGGGTGCTCCTCTGTGTGCTGTGTGTATTTTGTCTTTGTCATGTTCTGAGTAGTCTTTTGTCTTATTCAGTATGGGGTGATTTCTTTCTTGTGTCTGCACAACCTGGAGGAAAATGGAGGTAGGACAGATGTTTAGGCAACTATCTCCTAGCCAGGGAAGATGGGGTGGCAAGAAGGACCCTCCATATCGCCAATCAGTTGGAGATCAAGAGTTCCATTCTGACTGAGGTTCTGGTAGAAGCTAACAGGTTCTTCCCAGATGGCAGAGCTACTCCAGGGTTAGGCCACATTCTCTGGACTACTTTCAGTTGGAGTCAGAGAATTCCAATCTGACACAAGCTTTGGTTTAGAATGGCAGGATCCTCCTGATTGGTAGAGGCCATTTTTTTGCAAAAGGCTGCCATTAGTTTCCTTTTGCTTTCTTTCCTGGACCCCTGTAGGCTTGCTTTCAAGTTTCTGTGCTTGTGTTTTGTTTGGTCTTTTTTATTTTTTTGAGAAGTACCATAGGGCAGACCACCAGCCCTTCCCCACTGGATCTAGTCCAGTCATACTTCAAGGACTTTAGAGGCTGGTGGGGAATTTGGGCTTACCTGCACAGTAGAGGAGACTGAGTGTTTTTTGCAGGAATGGCTTGTTTTCAATGTGGGATGGTCAGCAGGAGGCATTTTCTACCTTTCTACTATCTTCTTGTTTAAAAGCATTGTGTATAGAAATCCAGAGCACTCTGAGAAGGTTCCATATATCATTGTCTGGCAGCATCTGGTAGAGAGATCCTTTATCTGGCTAAGACCTCTCCTACCACCTAACCCAGTGATCTTATAGGTCAAGGAGCTATGAAAGGATTGTAAGCCAGAAGTTCTCCTCATCTTGTCTCTGGAGTTAAACTTCTTCCTTCCAGCTTATCACCCTATGCCTGGTGCACAACCATCCCTTGCAAATGGCAGATACTGATCCAGGCCCTGGGGAAGCATGAGGGAACATGCTCTTTGCACACAAGAGCACACACCATAAGGTAGGCAGAATCCACCATAATTACTCTGCCTTGCAGGTGACTGCACCCCCTGCTGGGCAGGGCAGACATTACATCACACACATCCTCTAGTGACTTATACAACTTGGAGATACAGAATCCCATATTTTCAGAGAAAAATTATGCCCTCTGTAGACATATTAGGCTCTCTAATGGTTAGCCTACTTGGGATGATTGCCATCAGCTCTCGTAGGTCCTCTTCAGGGCCAAGAAATGAGAACAGGTGACAGTGGCAGCCTGGAAACTGGTTCTGGGTGCAAATACCAAGCACATCATTGTACAAGCCAATATTGGTTTTGCTTTTCCCTTGGTGTGTATTGACAGGGATCCTAAAATCCATATGGGTTAGGAGAGGTTAAAAGTATATCACCAAATTCTTATAAGAGGTGTCCAGGAGGCTACTAGAAGGCCCAAAAATTTGTCTAAGATAGGACAAGTTATACAAGGTTAGGAGGAGTGTCCAGGATCATTTCTCGAGAGGTTTCTGGAAGCCTACCACAGCTGTGTCTCTGGACCCAGAGGTGAGGCAAACTCAATCTACTACAAACCTGGCATTCATCAACCAGGTAGCAACAGACAGACATCCACTGAAAAGTCCAGCAGCTGGAAGGCCTATCTAAGAGATTGGACCTCACTGGACAAGGGAGTCCAGTTTGCCTAGGTAATGTGGCAGCTACTGCTTTGCTGATCAAGGAGGTAGATAAAAATCACCATGAGACAAGAACCGATTATAAGCATTTCTCATGCCATTGGCAGTATTCAACCTTCTCCCAAGATTGCTGAATGTCTCATGCCCAGCTGGTGCATTATCAGTCCTTGCTCCTGAATCCACCATGCCTTAAATACTACCCCACCTCTGCCTCAAATCTAGCTACTTTGCTCCCAGACCTGGATCTGGGCATTTTGATGACTGCTCAATAGTGCTGAGCCACATTCAGAACCTGAGGCCAAACCTGACAGATATCCCCTAGCTGGATGATCAAATGATTAACTTCACAGATGGTAGCAGTTTCATGCAAGGTGGAACCATGCATGTGGTGTGGAGGTGACATCTGCTGAGTCTACAGTGTGGGCTTGAGCCCTACCTCCTGAGACTTTGACACAAAAAGCTGAATTAGTTGCCTTGACTCAGGCCCTAAAACCGGCTAGGGCAAAATTGCTAACATCTGGACAGAGAGCTGATACACCTTTGCTCATGTTCTTGGACTCATATATAAAGAAAGAGGTTTACTCACAATGGACAGAGTCAAAAACAGGGACAGATGTAATAGAGGCACTACAGCTGCCCCTCAATGTAGCTATCATTGTAGCTATCATACAGTAGCAACTGTCCAGAGCATCTAAGGGCATGAATGAGAGGACAACAGAAAAAAGGTTAGGTGACAAGGCTACAAAAAAGACTGCTTTAGATTTCACAGCCAAAGTTATGATAGCTCCCATCCCAGTAGAGCTGTCCCCAATCCCAACAAAATAGAGACTGCCACCATGGTAGCATAGAAGCTGCTCAAGGACATCTTCTCCAGGTATCGACTGGCCTTCATCTCTCAGGTAACACAGTCACTTAAGATATTGGGGACAGACTAGAAACTATATTGCTTATTGTTCCCCAGAGTTCAGGGCAAGTAGAAAGGATAAACTGGACCCTAAAGGAGACCTTAACCATATTAACTCTAGAAACTGGTGACGACTGGGTAACCTTTCTCTCCTATGCGTTATATATGGCTAGGAACACCTCTTATATTTCAGGTTTGACCCCTTTTGAGATCTTGCATGGGAGACATCCTCCCCTCCTTCTTAACCTCCAGTCTGATATTTTTGCAGAATGTGACTACCAGAAGATCCAAGAGGGCGTTCAGGCTATTCACGGGATGCAAAATCGAGGATGTCCAAACACCTGCCAAGTCTATGAGTCTGCTCACCTTGCTAATCCCCTTTGCTTTGAACCAGGTGATGAGGTCTGGATTAAGAGACATAACCACCAGAACCTTGAGCCTCATTGGAAAAGTCCATACACAGTGATCTTGACAACATCCATGGTCAATTCTGGCCTTCTGATTCTGAGAGGATGCTGTGGTCCCAGCTTCCAAGCCCAGTCTCTGTGGACCTTCTGAGCTTTTTTTTTTTTTTTTTTAATGTAGGAGCTTCTTGGTCACCAGGGCCAGGTCTCTGGATTTTGGGGGCAGAGAGACACTCTAGTACAGCACTCTTTATCTATGTCATATACCTTATAGTCATAAGGTAGAACAGTTGTTCCTTTGAGGTCTAGTTCTTTTGTTCATGGGGACATTTTTGGGACACTGAACCAGGTATGAGTTTCAGGGGTTCTGTGTGGCCTACAAATTTCCTCCTTGTACCTGTTATTGTTTGGATCTTTGTAATTTGTCCATATTGTACCTGGAGATATAAGCTGACATGCTGCCCCAAAGGCTGCACCTGAGAAAAAGATCAGTTCCATGAGATACAGACCCTCCTGGCCACAAGGAAGGAAGAACAACTGCTTTCAATCAGACACGGAAATGCTGCCAAGAAAGGAGTGAAGCAATACCACACAGTCTGAGCATGCAGCACCTACCACACACAGCCTATCTGCGTTACAGGAACAGCCAAAACAGGGATGTCAGCAGGAGGGATGCTTATGGCAGCAGGCACTGGAGATGAATGGGACTGGGAGCCTCCATCTGCCCTTCCATTACCAATCCCACAGTGATCCTCAGTGTAGGAAGTACCCTGCACACCACCATTGGTGTGAGTGTGCACCAGCATTCCCCACCATCACATCTCTGCACCCCTGCAGGAGGACACATCTGCCCTGAGTGATTCCCTCCTAAAACTCAGAGTGCAGAGGTGTGGGTTTCAGCAGATTAGAGAGGACATGCTTGCTCCACCAGAGACCATAGAGGAGTAGAGGTCCACTCAGGCAAAGCTACATGCAGAAGGCATTTGGAATAGGCCATACAGGTACCATCCATGAGAATACCCTTGACACCATAGCACATCCATTCCTCAGATACCTAGAGAAGGCTATGTTTTCTTACTGAGGGTGGGATGGACCCAACCCAAGGAGCCTCAGGCTACAGCAACCAAAAACTAGCTCTATGAATGAATTGTGGGGATCAAGAAGACCTGCAAGGGAGGTGAGAATCTGTGTGTCCTAAGGCCTCTCCTTCTAGAGTATTCTAAGCTTCCTCAGACAAAAGAGGACAGAGCCAGGTCCCCACCCCTGAGATTCAGGCCTCTCCAAGTTCCTACCAGAACAAGGAGCATTATGCAAAAGGTTATTTAAGGCCTTTTAATGAAAAGGTTGGCTGGAGAGATGGCTCAGTGGTTAAAAGCACTGACTGCTCTTCCAAAGGTCCGAGTTCCATTTCCAGCAACCACATGTTGGCTAACAACACTCTGCAATGTGATCTGATGCCCTCTTCTGGTGTGTTGGAAGACAGCTACAGTGTACTCATATACATAAAATGAATAAATAAATCTTTAAAAAAAAGAAAGAAAGAAAGAAAGAAAGAAATGGAGGCTGGCGAGATGCCTCAGCAGGTAAGAGCACTGACTGCTCTTCTGAAGGTCCTGAGTACGGATCCCAGCAACCACATGGTGGCTCAAAACCACCATGATATCTGATGCCCTCTTCTGGTGCATCTACAGGCAGCTACAGTGAATTACACTGGAGAGAGCTGGGCCAGATCTAGCGGGGCAGGAGCAAGCGGGTCGGCAGAGGTCCTGAGTTCAATTCCCAGCAGCCACACACATGAGGGTTCATGGCCATCTGTACAGCTACAGTGTACTCAGACACATAAAATAAAATAAAATCTAAAAATAAAAAAAGAAATGAAAAAGTTGAGCCATGACCACTCAAGGACGACTTTAGGATCTACAGGCAATCCTAAAGAGAAATCCAGCAGTATGGAGTGGGCACTGTACCACAAGGGTCTCTCCCTTCAGACAATGGGCAATGCCAGAGCCTCTTTTACAGCACTTTCTATTGACTGTCTCAGACTTACTGAAAAAAAAAACAATGAAATAACACTGTAACCAAATACACATTGCAATATGGAGCACAGATGTCATTTTAGGGAACATTGATCCACTGTTCTCGAAGGTTGAATCTTGATGCTACATATTTTCTCTTCCTCAGATGGTAGGCTGATCTTATGTCTTTTTCTGTCTTTCCTGCTCAGGGGTTGCCTGCTCTGGCACAGATCCACAGGACAGGGGATGGGGAAGGCTTCATTCCTTGAGCCCATTGCAGTGCCCTGGGTATGCCCCAAACCTGGACTCCTGGGACTGATGTGAAGGTGAAAGGGGAAAATATCCATCTTCAATCTACAGCCTTGGCCTTCAAAGTGTTCATAGGCTCCTGTTCCTGGGTCACAGTAAGCTGTGCCCTCTGGAACTGCAACCTCAGGTCAGAGATGGTGACCCACTGAATTTAAGCATATCTTTCAGCAGAGGAAAAGAAACTAACAAGGATTCACTCAGTAATGACTAGTGAATAAGGAAGAGCACAGTGTGAGAAATGTGGTGTAAGGAATACCCACTCCCAGGAAGTGCTCATTGTGAGGCCAAGTCCTTCTTATTGAGGCCAAACCAATGGACAGTGAGATGCTTGTAGTGATGGGCTGGGCCCAAGTCTTCCCAGAGTTGAGTTGCTTGGAAATGCAGCCCAAAGTGGGTGGTTGTCTGCTCCACCACAGGCCACTTGGGGAGGCAAAACTCAAGGAGTTTGACTGCTTATCCCACCAAGTTAGGCCATAGGGAAGTTACAGGACACTGCTTTGGGGTGGGTGTACTGGCTGGTTTTGTGTGTCAACTTGACACAGGCTGGAGTTATCACAGAGAAGGGAGCTTCAGTTGGAGAAGTGCCTCCATGAGATCCAGCTGTGGGCCATTTTCTCAATTAGTGATCAAGGGGTTAGGGCCCCTCATGGGTGGTGCCATCCCTGGGATGGAAGCCTTGGGTTCTATAAAAGAGCAGGCTGAGCAAGCCAGGAGAAGCAAGCCAGTAAGGAACATCCCTCCATGGCCTCTGCATCAGCGCCTGCTTCCTGACCTGCTTGAGTTCCAGTCCTGACTTCCTCTGGTGATCAACAGCAATGTGGAAGTAAGCTGAATAAACCCTTTCCTCCCCAACTTGCTTCTTGGTCATGATGTTTATGCAGGAATAGAAACCATGACTAAGACAGTGGGGAAGGACATTCTGAGACAAAGGATAGCCAGAGCTTGTTCAGGGGATCTCTGGGCCTGCGATGAGCCTGGGGCCAAGGGATTCTTAGGTGCTTGGACACCCAGGTGCTGCTGGGAGCCACAAAACAGCAGAGAATGGATTGGGAACCCTTAGACTTGGTCTAGCCCTGAGCCAGGAGGAAAAGGGAAGCTCTGGCTGGTTCCACGGGGGAGTCCTTGGCTTGTTATCGATCATGGCTGGGAGTGTAGAGTCCTTCTATGGGAAATTAGACAGCAGCTCTATAGGTAAAGGCCTTCTCCGTGGCTCTCCATGGTTCTCCACAGCAGATCTTGATGAAAAAAAGACAGTCTGTGGTTCCTCATCATCTATTGCCATGGAGGAAAATGGATGCATAAAACCACACCACATGTCTCTGGGTGCACCTGAGATTAAATACCTTTTGCACAGTGGAATGTCTGAGAAGGGAAGCTTAATGGCTATGCCCTCCAGGCCTCTAGGTACCACATTAGCATGGAGATCTCAGTCTTGCTCCTACATGACCATAGGTCACATCTCTTTTCCTATCATCTTGGTCTGAGACTTTAGGGATGCCTCATCTTCATGTGGAAAGGTTTGGGGCATTGCACTTATGTGACTGATAACTACAAATTCATGGGGGGTACGTGGAGCTGCTGACCAGGGCCTGGTGCCTGGCTCAAGTGAAGCTCCTACTGTCCCTTTAGAGTCTCTCTGGGGTTCCAAAGCCTTTAGCTTAACTGATGACCATCCTGCCTCTCAGGATTCACTGCTCCACACTTTTGATCAAGGCCCAACCCATGGACAGCATGAAGCTTATAGTGGCGTGCTAGGCCCATCTTCAAAGAATTGGATTATTTGAAAATGCTGCCCAAAGTGGGTGGTAAACTTCATCAAAGGCTAAATACTAGCCCAGGACCAGCAGTCAATAAGTACCTTAAGGGAAAGTTAAAAAGAACTTTGAAGAGAAAGTTCAAGAGGCCATGAAAATATTAAGAGAATAACAATTAGTTCTAAGTCTTTGATTATAGAGTTTGGGCAAAAAGCAGGACTGGGTGGACACTGTGGCTGGACAATGTACCATTGCAACTCCCATGTCCCCAGAGATCCCCCTCCCTTTATGCCCAGGCCTGCCTCTCCACTCCCCATTTAGCCCCTCCATACTCTGCATCATCTCTCTCGTAGAGGCACATGAGTCCAAGCTGATGGATCCACCATTTGCAGGTTGGTGTAGAGGGAACAAATGGGTTTCTAGTTTGAGGGTCCCCAACACCCCGGGGGGGTGGTGCTGGTGGCAATACTGGAGGTGATCTGGACCATTCCCCTGGATGGCTCCAGCAGTGGCAGGCATCACAGTCACCCTTGGGAAGCCTAGTGGGCTCTGGTGTGCCTCTCCCAACTGCTTACATCGGTCTCACCCCACAGTATTTACCCCCTGAACTATGGTTTCCAAGTGGTCACTTCCCTCTGCTGATGCCTAGGAGCTGACTTAGAACTGGTGCAGACCAGGGCAATCTGTCTCCCTAACTAAAACAAAGCACCCTGAAGGCCCATGGAAGGTGTTGCTGAGATGTGTTTTCTTCCCAGTGCTCTGAATGTCAAAGTGAAGGGCAAGTAAATGGTGGGAGTAACTATGACTCTCTTAAGGTAAACAAATGCCTCATCATCAAATTAGTGATGTGCATGAAAGGATGAATGAGATTCCCACTGTCCCTACCTACTATCCAGAGAAACTACAGCCAAGGGAACAGGGTTGTGGAATCAGTGGGGAAAGAAGACCCTGTTGAATTTGACTTTAGTCTGGCACAGTGAAGAGACATGAGAGGTGTAGATTAAGTGGGAGGCCCCTGGTTCTCCCCTCTTCCTGGGGAAAAGTTGCAGCAGAGGATGTCGGCCTCTCAGGCAGCAGATGAAATACTGTTATCATTTTATCACTGATCTAATTAGGCAGAGAGCAATGAGTGGTTCCTGTTTCTGGTGTGCCAAGCACTTGTTGGATCACATTGTCTGGTGATACCAATGGGGACAGTGCCAGGCAGGGTGTTTGACTGAGGAGGTACACCTGTCAAACAATAATACAAGTGTCCTAAATGGAGCTCTTGAAGGACAGAAACTACATATGCAGCAGAAGGGCAAAAGCTCACAACTATACCAGTGGGTGTAGAGGTTTTCGCAGGTAGGCAGGGCTGCAGAGGACCCTGTCACATGGAAGTGAGGCACACCATATGAAAAACAGGACACACTAACCCTTTGAGTAGGGTCAGAAGAATGGCAGCAGGTGGCAGAGACCACAATAAAGGTGGTCAGCAATAGCAGGAGACTGGATGGCAGCCAGACATGACAAAAGCAGAGGAGAGTGGAAGCATGACTTGGCCCATGGTTTGTGAGAGATGGAAGAGGAGAAGGGGAAGTCGACAAGTGACTTCACCTGCCAAAAGGGATGAGGGGGCTGAGGCTGAGCTGAGCCCTCAAAGGAAGACTAGACCTCTGGGAGAGGGAGAAGACATTGACTAGAGCCCCAAACGCCACATCATGAGTTATGCTTGGATTTATCTTACTGCCCAGGCACCCACCTTGGTGGATGGCAGTCTCCACAAAGACTTACCAGAGGAAGGTGAGGATAGAGTAGCAACCCCCTACACCCCCAACACACCTTGACTGACTGACCCACCACGGGTGGATGGCAACCGCTAGCCTATCTTTCCCTCATATGGCACTTGCCCTCACATGCACTGCCCCCAAGACCATACAAATGCTGCTGCAGCTGCAGGGCCAGGTTGCCCTCCAAACTGCTCTTCCATCTGTTGGGAGCTCCCAGACCATGGTGACTGCCTGGGCCTTTTCTTGCCTGGCTACCCATGAATGGGAGTTTAGGCAATCCAGCCACAGGTCAGCCAGACTGGGAGAGAAGACAGTGGGGGTGGAGTGAGGTAATGACACAGCAGAAAGAGGGAACTAGGGCCAGTTATGGTAGGGGTGACCCGAACGACACCTGGAAGGTACCTCATACAGGACCTAGAGACCACTCAGGTGATGAATCTGGCATGCAAGGTAAAGCTACAGGTATCACATTGCCCACACTCCTGGAGCAGCCCCACCATGACTACAGTGCCATGCAAGCCAAAAACCAGTGGCAAACAATTTAGACCCTCAGGCAACAATGGACCACCGCTCCCAAAAAAGGCTGCCCCCAAAAGAGAGATCAATCTCACAAGACATGGACCCTCCTGGCCATGAGGAGGGCAGGACACCTGCATTCAGCCAGCAGGGGGAATACTGCCAAAGAAGGGGTTGAGACAATACCACACATCCCAAGCAGGAGAGCAAGCACCATGCACAGCATGTCTACATTGCAGGAACAGAGAAAAGGGGGGCATGAGCAGGAGTGATGTAGTAGGTCTGGGGGATGGGAGACAGGTGTTGACTAGGAGCCCACCTCCTTTTCCTTCCCCATCCCACACAGATATTCTAGAACGGAGTGTGCACCACCCTTCCCTACCACCACTAGAACTAACAGCTCTGCACATTGGCAAAATGACAGCTCTGCCCGATGTGATCCCTCCTCAAATGTGGAGTAGGGAGGCATGAGGACAGTAGAAAAGAGAGCAAATGCTCTCCCACACCACAGACAGGAGTAGAGTAGCAATGCATGTGGCTGAAGCTCTGGGCAGAAGGCTGTCAGGAGCCAACAAGGAGAAGCTAAAAACTAGTAGGTGATCATCCTGAGATGGAACCGCCTTTGATTAAAGTTTACCATGGATTTGCTTCAGTAGAGAAGGCCCAGGAGAAACTCATTTCAGAAAACATTCCCACTACTAATATTCTTTTCCTGTTATTATTAAATATTTATAGCATCCACTGGATACTGGCCCACTGTTTTGACCAAATTTCTGCAAAACTGCTGTACTATCTTGTAGTGATGATATATAGACAAGTAGATAATAATTCTCTAGAATTCCTGATATGATACAAATAATTTTAGGAAGAAAGTTTTTAGAGATGGTCTAAGTTGCTAGAAAAATATAATATATCTAGAACCAAGAATAGAATATGACCACTCTTCAGAATAACAAGTAGTAGCTGTGTAACAAGAAACACAATGAACTTTAGTAATCACACTCAAAAAAGAAATAGAGTTGGGACAATTTTGTGTTCAAGGAAAAATATTTATGTCCAAGGATAGAGTCACAGCTATGAACTATAATGATGTGAGGCCATCCATCCCTCCCTCCCTCTACCCCTCCTTCCCTCCCTCCCTCAATCTATCCATCCAAATGTATATATCTGTTTGTATATAGGATTTGGGGTAGATATATATGTAAGCATGCATGAATACTTCTGGAGTTGATTGTGACAGATGGCCAGGTCCGATGAGAGTGTGGGTGTATGTTCAAATGTGTATGTATCTGTGCATATTTACCTGTACAAACTATCTTAATTCTTTTCTTTTCCTTCCTTTCTGGTTCACAAAGTATTAACCAGAGTAGCCAGAGAGGCTTCTGGCTGTTTCACCAAAGAAAAATGTTCTAGCAAGAAATCCTTTCACTTATTACCTGCTGTTTCATAATGAGGTGGTAAATGCCAGAGGCTGCAGTTTCTGGCCTCAAAGGGACCCAGGCAGGTCCACTACAGCAATAAAGTGACTTAGATTTAGATAGGTAAATGTTTTATTCCTGCACAATAACCCTGAATATCTTCTAAGACCAATTCTTACCCCCTCTGACACTCTTCCCCCTTCACTGCTTCAAGAAGAAACAAACAAGAAAGAAGAACCACCAGAGTTACCTACTGTGCCTGCAGAAGCCATTTGGAGGCCCTTGGGGGTACCATCCATGAGAAGCCCCTTGAGATCATATCATGCTCTTTTTCTCACTGAGGGCAGTATGGACCAACCCAATGAGCACCAGGACACAGCAACCAAAAGTTAGTTGCATGAGTGAAGTGTAGAGAATATGAAGACCAGCAAGGGAATCACAGTGATGTCTGTGATACTGGTAAGGCCTCTCCTTCCAGGGTATTCTGAGCATCCTTCAACAGAGGGGGACAGAGATGTCCCCTCAAGAGTCAGGCCTGTCCTAGCTCCTGCTGGGTGGCAGAAAGTGTAGCATTATAGATTTTAAGGCCTTTTAAGAGAAAGGCCAGGCACAACTGTTAGGCATCACCCTACTGGCAGGCCTGTGAAGGAATGAACCAGGGGCATGCACTCACCCAACACAGATCTCCCTTTTCAGACAATGGGCAGTACTAGAGTCTCTTTTACCCCCACTTTCTCTTAACTCCCCCAGGCTTCTTGCACACACACACACACAAAAAAAATTACTAAAGACATGAGAATGAAGTAGAAGCAGCAAGGAGCTCAGGCAGCATGACACAGAACTGGATGTGTGACCACCAACTTAGAAGTGGGAATTTTGATGGCCAAAGCCTGGAACACTCCAGAAGCACCAGAAGGATTGAAAGCATGGAACATGGGACATACAGGCACTGGATGTGGAAGGCATGCACTGCACGAGATCAACCACCCTTCTGGCCTTGGGGTAGAGGGTCAAATGGAACACAGAAAAAGATTGAACTATGTCAGGACCAATCTACCTGATGTTTCCACAGGGACCCCAAGAACCATAGTCAGAAGTCTGAGAACTCATGGTGTTTGTACAGGATAGTCACATCCCTGCCTTCCACACACCACCAATGGTGATGGGGAGGAGAGGCAAGGGACCCTTTGTCAAAATGAAAAGAGCTGCCACCATTCACAATGAATGGCCATTCCGGTCTCAAATGTTGGTCCTTCACCTGGCACATTTTAGGACCCACCCCAAAGAGAGCAAAAGAGCACCACATCGATCCACTGAAAGTGTTATCAGCATATGCCATTGAGAACAACAAACAGGGTTTTATTTTTGGAAAACCCAGAAAGCCAGGATACAAAATTTAGCAGAGCAAGTAAGCACCCCGAAAAATGGAAAAACTGAACAAATTGCCACAAAAGAAGAAACACACACATACACAGAAAACAGAGAGAGAGAGAGAGAGAGAGAGAGAGAGAGAGAGAGAGAGAGAGAGAGAGAGAACACAGGACAAGCATGGAGAACTGCTCTGCTTCTAACTTCAAATAGGCTAGAGGCTCAAAAACAGGTAACTATAACAACTAAAACAAAACAAAACAAAAAAAAACTTGACTTCTTACTCATGAAAGCAATGTTTTAAGGAAGACAAAGTCATGCACTCTGCAGGCACATGGCAGAAAGATAGACCAGGACACCCTAATCAGGCACCACAGGATATTCAGATACTCCTTGAAAAAAAATGGAACTGGTCATGGAGGAGACCCAGGAAACACCAGGATGAAATATGTGGTCTGCTTGATACTAGTTCCACCGCAGGAAGTAGTAAGCCAGCAAAGGCATAACTTCAGGGCCTGAGAGCCCCAAGGGCAGAAAATGGGTGGCCAAAAAAAAGAAAACAGCCATAGAGGGCCTTGTCCATTAATGCCTCCAACCAAGCATTCCGTATATGTATCCTGGCACAATATGGGCAGATTGCAAAGAACAGAACAAAAACAGCTAAGGGGAGGAAATTCACAGGCTAACAGAGCACCTGCAAGTCATGCCTGTTGCAGTGTCCCAAAATTATCACCATGAGCAAGAGAATTGGACTTAAGAAGAACAACTGGTCAAACAACTGGTCAACCTTACAAACAAGAGAAGACAAAGAGTGAGGGAGCAATGCTAGAATGCTGCACCTACCACATCCTCTCATCCTCAGAAATCCAGAGGGGGAAAAAGGGTCTGAAGCTCCACTGAGACTGGGTCAGGCCATATCTGCTTGTAACCTAGGACCACAGCATCTTCTTGGCCTCAGAAATCTAGAGACCTGATGCTGGAGACAAGGAGAAAAGGCAGGGGGTTGGGGGCAAGAAAAAAATAAACCTGTGGGCAGGACTTAAGCCATTTGATTGACCTGATCAAGCCACCACCAACCCTGTAATTTGTCTCAATAGGCCACACAGCAACTACCATTCCCCTGTATATCTACTGATACAATGCATAATTCCAAAACACAACTCACCTTGTGAATTCACCTGCCTGCTTGCTGGGACACATGTCACCCTGGACTGTTCACAGGAGGCACTTCCCTGTCCTGGTAACTGAATGGGGAACAGGAGCATTGCATAAAATTGTCACCAATAAATGTCAACTGACAACTGATCATCCCAGGGACCAACACAGATCACTCATGTGCTACATGAACTTCTGCTTCTACAGAGGGTCCTCCCTAGGACATGGGGGGGGGACCCACCCATGCATAACAGCGTAGGGTATCACTTCTCACAAGTGGCACAAACAGTGGCTGTTGTCCTACCCAAACCCAGTGAACACAGCTTGAACTCAGACTGAACCCCTCAGGCCCCCCAAAATGAAAGAATGATAGGAGGCTGTAAATCCAGGCAAAATCTCTCCCTAAATGGGAGCCTCAAGTGAAAGTAGGTGACTAATGAATCAGCTTGTGGGACAAGGAACAGGCACAATTAGGGGAAGGGAGGCACAATTAAGAGAAGAGCATCCAAATACTTGTGAGGAAAAGGAGGTGGCAACCTCAGTTCCTCGCCATTTAGGTCTCATTTTTAAAACACTTCACACATGTCAGGCAGCAGTGGCACGCGCCTTTAATCACAGCACTTGGGAGGCAGAGACTGGAGGATTTCTGAGTTCAAGGCCAGCCGGGCCTACAGAGTGAGTTCCAGGACAACCAGGGGTACACAGAGAAACCCTGTCTCAAAAAAACCAAAACCAAAGCAAACAAACAAAAAACCAAAGAAACAAAAAACAAACAAACAAACAGGAAGACAACAAAAAAAAACCCAAAAAACCAAAACCACTCCACTCTTTGGGGTTTGTTCTTGTTTTCTGTTCCTCACTGCCACCACCCTCCTGCTGGCTGCCCACCTTCACTCACCCACTTGCCCCCTTTTTGAAGACTAAATACAGAGTTAGAATAAACTAAAAGAGTGGTGGAATGCTTACAATTCCCATTTCTAGTCATTTTTTTCTAGGAATACCTTTTCATAGAGATTTGCTTTCACTCTGGCAAGAAAATAATTATTTTATGCACCACTTTCCCTTGTGTGTGTGTGTGTGTGTGTGTTGGTTTGTTCTAAGTTGATTTTATTTATGTTTTTATATATCTGTTCTCTCTCTTTCCTTATTTCTCTCTCTCTCTCTCTTTCTCTCTCTCTCTCTCTCTCTCTCTCTCTCTCTCTATCTATCTATCTATCTCTATCTCTTTCTCTCTTTCTATCAAGACAGGCTCCATCTCTCTACATAAGCCAACCTGTCCTTGAGCTGGCTATGTAGAACAGATCATCTGTCATCTCTCAGTCATGTTCCAGGACAACCAGAATTACTAGTACATCACCACCACCACCACCATCATCACCATCCTTATCATCATAATTATTATTATCATCATCATCTTACATTTATGTCTTCCCATCAGGAATAGAAGAAAGAGGAGACAAGCTGGAGATAAAATTAAATAATTAATAACTGAAGTATAGTATTTCCTCAGAAAGCTGAAAATAACCAACTTTTGAAAAGCTGCATGCAAGCAGCTTGTCTCCTACCCCACCTCAACCTGATCTGACCACACCCTATCTGATTGTTTCTAGCTCCTGAGAATTAGAGTTACTGAATTTATGTAGGGCAGAGTTCAGCAAAGCAGTCAGGTAGGACCTAAGATCTGAGAACAAGCTACATTAGCTATCAGGATGGGAGGGGGAAAAGAAGAGAGCACAAAAAAGGAATCAATAATGTTGCAGATGAGTTTGGGAATCTTTAGTGGGAAAGGGGTTTCCTTAGAAGCTGGTTAAAAATAGAAGATATAGCCGGGCAGTGTTGGGTCTACAGAGTGAGACAGTCAGGGCTACACAGAGAAACCTTGTCTCGGAAAAAAAAAAAAGATGATATAGCCGCACGTTGGGAAGATTGTTAAGAAGAACCAGTCAAGCCACACTCCCTCTCTTTTCTTGCTCTCCTTCTCCTTCCTAATAATGAATGGTAACTGTTAAAGAGATGATGATGATGATGATGATGATGATGATGAGGATGATGATGATGATGAGGATGATGATGATGATGATGATGATGATGATGATGATGGTGAGGAGGAAGAGGAGGAGGAGGAGGAGGAGGAGGAGGAGGAGGAGGAAAATTACAATTATAATAATGATAGACTCACTAAGTCCATCACGCAGGAAGAATTCCTGAGAGCCAAAGTGAGACCGCATGTCTGGATCCCTGAGAGTAAGGGTGGTGGAAAAATCTACTTGCCTTGCTGGCTAGCAAATTAATATTAAATCCAATTTAAATGTGAAGTAAAAGTCAAATAAACTAAAAGACACATAAACATGGAGTTTCCTCAAAAAGCTGAAAAGGGCCAGCTTAGGAAAGCAGCATGATAACAACTTCTGTTTTGCACCACCACCCCAAACCTGTCACCAGACTACCTGCCTATTACCTGCCCCTGAGTGCTGGAGTCCACAGATTTACACAGCACAGAGTATGGATCCCAGAACTTGGGCTACTCTAGCCCAGTGGTCTCCTCTCATTCACAACCTAGGTTCTGAGCATTGACGTCCCTTGTTTGTTTATTAGTTTTATCCCAAGTTAATAATTTTATTTATTTCTATTAAATTTTTTATTTGGGACATACACACACACACACACACTCACACTCACACACACAAGGCATTTTCTCTCTTTCTTTCCCTGGAAGGTTTTGTGTTTATATTTTTGTTTCTATTTATTTGTTTTGTCTCTTGACTACAGTTTGACCTCACCAAGATGGAAGCTGATACATGGAAACCATATTACACAACTCCTGTCACACTGTAAAAGCATGAGAAAATCTATAGCTCCAATTGCCTACTGAAAAAAACAAAGAAAGGAAGGAAGGAAGGAAGGGAGGAAGGAAGAAAGAAAGAAAGAAAGAAAGAAAGAAAGAAAGAAAGAAAGAAAGAAATGGAGAAGAAAAGAGAAAGCAAGCAAACAGGAAGGAAGAAGGGAAAGGAAGGAAGAAAGAAAGAAGGAAAGAAAAAAGAACACAAAAAATGTTTTCAGTACATAGGTCTCGAATTAGAAAAAAATTAAACAAATCAAAGACAAACTCACAAGATGGCAAGTTATAGCAAAACAGCTAAAATACCAAGCACAAAAAATTCTGTAATAAAATATATCCATGTGTGAGTGTTTGTGTGTATCTCTGTGGGTATGTGTTTGCATCTTTGTGTGGGTCTGTCTTTTGCTTCAGTGTGAGAATGGACAGCTGTATGTGTTTATGTATGATAGTGCAGGCATGTGATGGAGCTGGGGTGGGTAGGTGACATTTATACTCTGTGTTGCTTTGAGTGTAACAAAGGCAGCACCTTGCAAATCAGTTCTCTTGTTGTATTGTATGTATGTATGAATGTATATATGTATGTATACGTATGTATATGTATGTATGTGTATATAGTTACTAACTCAGTTAGTTTTAATTTATTTGAAACAGGGTTTCTTAGGGGAAAGTTCCATCTGCCAGGCCAACTGTAAATTCAGATATCTATCTGCTTCTGTGTCAACAATGATGGGATTAAGAGAATGGACTACCACACTCCTGTTGGCTTCCTTTTCTTTCTTAACTCCAGAAACATATTTTTATTTTTCTTCTTCTTCTGTTTCTTTATGTTATATTTGATTTGATTTCCAAGTCTCTCTCTCCCCCCCCTTTCTCTCCCTGTGTGTGTATATGTGTGTGTATATTTATGTGTCTATCTGTCTATCTGTGTCTTTGTATATGGATGGGATGTGATGACTATGAAGCTATGCTCCAGACACTTTCTAAATCATTGTTCAAAAGTTTGCAATGACCATGTAAAGAAGACACACACATACACACACAGATACAGAGAGTGGGGGTGAGAGGAAAAAAATTTTGAAATTGGCACCCAGGACTGTTCTCTTCCAATCCAAATCCACAACAACAACTGGATCTTGCATTTTCTGTGTACAATGGCAGCACCCTAATGTATGTGAACTCATGAACCTTATAGCTCTAATTCCCTGACTTCTCTCTGTTCCATCTTGGCTGCTCTTAACTCCAATTAGTCAGGAGTTTGGGCCATGTTTTCAAGGCCCAGATACCAGAGTGCTCTTCTTGCTTCTCTACTCCATGGCAGACTCTGTCTCTCATCGCTCCACACTCTCCTAAAGCATGGCAGATCTCTTTTCTCTCCTCCCCCTCTGATCCCAAGCTTAGGAATCCTAAAATCCTGCCTCTCTTTGTCCTCTCCAGCTACTGGCTGCTGGTTTCTTTATTTACCAGTCAGAACCAATAAGAGACATGTTCCTGGAAGATCCATGCATACCCTCTCATGCAAACAGATTTTGGGAACATAATTGGTATTTGTAATATAAGCAACTACACTTTCCCCTTTTTGTCAAATTAAAAAGGCTCTTTTCTCTCAGATATATATTGAACATAATCATAACAATTACATAAAATTTAAGGTATGATAAACACTTATAACATTTGGCAATTTGGATAAAATATTCTATCATCTAATCTAACTTAAAGAGTTTACAATTCTGTACCTCAATTATGTTTGATGTTAACTTGTATCACCATGTGAAAACCATCCTTCAAATCTAGATCATCTTCTTTAGTGCTAATAATTTTGATTATGTGACTATAACTAGTTTTCAACACAATCAGAGATCTGAGAAATAATTAAATATTACCTGACTATGTAGGAAGAACAAAGACATAGCTTTCAAAACTTATACAATTTGTTGAGACATCTGAATGCCTGGTAACTCTCCAGTATTCCTTATTATGTTGGAGCATCTGTCTCTATCCTCCTGGCCCAAACCCATCTGACAAACCATAAATGAAGCAAGAATTATGAAGAACTATCTTACCATCTTGGCAGAATTTAACAATCGACTATCTCACATCTATAGATCCTTTTGGGATAATGTTTTTGTCTGTAGGTGAATTTAAGGTTTTTCTTGCCTGGTGGGTAATTTGCCACAATGGATCAACTCCATATGGAGATAATGATACTCAATATCTTCTTTGAAGTGGGATGTGAGTAGTGTTGGGAGTAGATATGTCTCCTAGTCAAAGGTCTATTAATAATGAAATTATTTTTAAGTGACATATTCTGTGGATTTCTGATGCATTGAAGGCCAACTATGTGTAATATGTGTTTGGAAAGATTGATTATTCTTAGCTGTTTACTATTTGAATAATCTTGAAAACACTTTGTAGTGATCAAATCATAATCTAATTTTACTATGAGTTTACTATCTGACCTTTAATATTCATAATTTAGTCACTGGAAACAGTTTGCACTAGCAGTTATTAAAAGGGCTGGGTCTAACCTTTGTATTCCTAAATGAGTTTCACAGGCACAATGCCTATCTAAGAGCAACAAACTTAATTTTAATTTTTGTGTCAATATACAAAGATTTATGCCAATGAAAATCTTAAACCTGTATCAATATATATACTCTGTACCAATATAATAAAGCAGAACTTCGATTCTGCATCAATATGTAAGATTATGGCTATAAAAACTTTTGTTTAAGAGTAAATATATTAATCCATCACCATTTATCTAATTTCTTATAATATTATTCTATCCCCTTTTTTCTTCTTCAAGACCCTCCCCTTTACTTAAGAAGAAAGTATAAATAAGAAGAAAGAAAAGAAATAAAACCCCAAGTCTATGCTTTGTATTTAGTTTCCTCTCAGTCCAAAATTAGGACCATTTCCAAATTAACACCCTTTTTTTTTTTTTTTTTTGGTGTTTTCGAGACAGGGTTTCTCTGTATATAGCCCTGGCTGTCATGGAACTCACTCTATAGACCAGACTGGCCTTGAACTCAGAAACCCGCCTGCCTCTGCCTCCCAAGTGCTGAGATTAAAGGCATGTGCCACCACTGCCTGGCTTCAAATTATCCTTTAAAATGACAACCTATCTATAATTTATAAAATAACCATAACCAGACACCCAAACCCAACAGATCAGGGTGACAACTCTCCACAACTCCGGCTGAATTGGGGTGACAAATTTCTTTTAAAGAGGTAGGGAGGGGTAGGAAAATTAGAAAAAATGGTTACACTTAAGATAACTAACTTTAGCATGTGGTATCCAGTCTCTGCATCCTTAGAAAGTTCAGAGCTTACCTGAAGTTCTGACTGGAACCATCTGAAAGGCAAGGTAAACAGGGCTCATCCGAAATCAGCAGCTACTCTTGAAGCTGTCTGGGAGCAAGTGTCTGGAAACAGCAGTAGGTGAGGCAGAGTCAGGGAAGGAGCTGGAATGGCAGGTCATCTCAGCATCCCCAAGAATGAGTCGTGTCAGAGCTGCATCTGGGTGTTTTGTTCTGAGTATATGAATCTTAAAACCAAACTTTTAGTTTTATAAATATATTTATATGGATTGTGGATGGTGTACAGGTCACTTGAGGGTGAATATTTGCTCATAGTTTGGGCAGGTGAAAGACAATTGCCTTTTTTATGAGTTAGTTTGATCAATAACCAATTGCCATAAGTCTTCATTCATGCCATAAAAAGGATGGCATGATTAATTTTAAGCATTCTATGACCAGGAAGATTTATTGGCTAATTTTAGTTGAATTTTTGGCTGAAGACCTTTTTATGTTTCATCCAGTTTCAGGGCTGTTCCCATGTGGAGGGATCAGCGATTCATGTTACGTGTCCTGTTTGGTCTTCTTGGAGTTTTCTTTCCTGTCTGTAGCCAAGATCTTCAGGGAGACTTCCCCTAACATATCTGATCCATATTATGTTGGAAGTGGTCCAAAGCCTTTTCTTCTTTCCTTTTAACACAAATATAGAGCCTTTCTCCACAAATAGTATGTCCTTGGTCTGGCAACCCTAAATCCATTGGTTCAATTTAGCTGTTTCTTTTTTCTTAGGGCCTATTCTACTCTGACCTCTGTCCCAGATGATTAGTCATATCATTAATACCACCAAATTTATAGCAACATTCATTTTGATGACTAAAACAACCCAAACCCATTAAAACAAATTTAATCAATTATTATTATCTGTTGAGATAGGGTTTCTCTCTATCTCCATGCCTTTGTTTCCTACATTTGTTATCAAAGGCCTAGATTTCTTTATTTTTCTGTGTATCCTTAAAAACACTTAAAGGAGTTGGGCGGTGGTGGCACACGCCTATCATCCCAGCACTTGGGAGGCAGAAGCAGGTGGATTTCTGAGTTCGTTGCCAGTCTGGTCTATAGAATGAGTTCCAGGACAGCCAGGACTATACAGAGAAAACTTGTCTCAAAAAAACAAACAAAACAAACAAACAAAAACAAAACAAAACAACAAAACAAAACACTTAAAGTAATTCCTACTATTTCTCCATTCTACCCTTAAATCTATGCAACTGTTCTTTATTTCCCCTTCTATGGAGATTCATATTTCTTTAGTATTATTTGTTGAGATTGGTTTTCTCTTTATCTCTGTGCCTTTATTTCCTATATTTGAGATCAAAATACTGGATCTCTTTATTCTTCCATGTAACTTAAAAATACATAAAGCAGTTACCACTATTTCTCCATTCTATCCTTAAGTCAATGCAATTTTCCTTTATTCCTCCCTTCTAAGGAGATTAGTACCTGTGGATATATAACTATATCCCATTTGTCTATATAACTTGAATAAACATCCTTTCATATGTATTTAACTTCAATACATTTCCTTCTATATTTCTGTATGAGCTTTTCTTAGGCTTATCCTTCTTTCCTTAAAACAATGCAATTTTCCTTCATTCCTCCCTTCTATGGAGATTAATATCTCTCTAAAACCATTTGAAGCATTTATCACTAAAACACTTAAATTAATTTCCACTATTTCTCCCTTCTATCCTTAAAACAATGCAATTTTCCTTTCCTTTCAGAGAAGATCAGTATCCATGGATATATAATTATATCTCCTTTCTCTTTATGTAATTTGGATTAACATCCTTTCCTATGTATTTAACTTTAATTAAATTCCTTCCTATTTTGTGTATGAGCTAATTGTTAGGATGATTTATGGATGAATGCCATGTTAACGGATCCCAGAATTCCCAAGCATTCAAAAGATCTGGTTTCTTGAGAAGCAATGACTTCTTAAATTCCCATCAACCTTTCCATACTCATCTTATTCATGCCTGCTCTGCTGCATACCTTCTCCCAGCAGGAACTGTCAGCATACAGAGCTTAAGCTCTCTGCCAAGAAACCAATTCTCCCTGTCTCCTAATATTAAAGGGACAGCATATGTCTTTCAGGAATCTCCAATTGATTCTTAAATTGATTCTTAATTTGATTCTTAAATTGATTCATTAAAATGAGTTCTTGCCCGATGTTTGGGATGAAGTCTGTTGTATTAACTCTTATTAATGAACACCGGCTCAGGGTTGCTACCTACCTCAATGGTTTATGTTCCTAAATGAAACACACACACACAAACACGCACACACAGCCTTTATATTTTAATATGCTTTAAGCAGCACAATACCTGGGCAACTGCCTAGCTTCCCTGCTACTGTATTTACCTCTGCCGATAAGTCCAGGTTGCTACTCACTATCTTTTCTCTGTTCTATCTTCGCTGCTCTTAAATCCAATTAGTCAGGAGTCTGGGCCATGTTTTCTTGGCGTTCGCTTTGCTTCTCTACATCATGGCGCTACTCCATCTCTCCTCCCTCCACACTTTCCAGAAGCACAGCACATCTCTTTTCTCTCCTGCCCTCCTATCCCAAGCTCGAGAATCCTAAAATTCCACCTCTATCCATCTTCTGCAGCTATTGGCTACTGGCATCTTCATTTACCAATCAGAACCAATTGGGGGCAGGTTCTCAGAAGCCATGTGCATACCTTCTCATGCAAACAGTTTTTGAGGGAGAACATAATTAACATCCATAATACAAGCAGCTGCACCACCCTAATAGATTCCAGGGAGTTTCCATTGCACTAGGTTTCTACCTTTCCCCTGAAATGGCCTTCGATTTCCAGTTCTCTCAGTACCTTCTGCCTCGGTCCTCTCCCCACCTGATCTCTGCTGTTTCCAAACTCAATGGCACACATCCAGTTAGACTAGCACCATTTGTTTAAAATGCTCTTTCCGTTTTGCATTTCTGGCTTCTTTATCAAAACCCAGGTGCCCACGGGTATATAGATTTACATATGGATCTTAGATTTGATTGCATTTATCATACTGTTTTTATGCCAATAGCAGTTTTACCTCTAACTCTCTCTACAGCCTATTCCTGAGGACTTAAGCTTCTTAAAATCTATTACTGCTTCTTGCAAAATCTGTCAGAAGTCTGACCCCAACTCAAGGTATTGTAGCACCCCTTTTCCTATCCATAAGGCTAGAGGTTCCCTTCCTGGAACTGACTGACAACTTGACTTTACCCACATGCCCACTGTGAGGCATGCCAAGTACCTCCTGATCTTGGTGGACACCTTCTCAGGGTGGATAGAGGCATTTCCCACAACAAACAAAAGGGCTCAGACAGTCTCTGATCTCCTCCTCCGAGAGATCATCCCCTAGTTTAGTGTCCCAGCCTCTCTCCAATCAGACAATGGTCCTGAATTTACTTCCCAAGTCTCTCAAATCCTATCTAAGGCCCTAGATATGCCCTGGCATTTTCACATTCCTTACCACTCTCAATCTTCTGGTAAGGTAGAAAGAACTAATCACTCTTTAAAAACCACTCTTGTTAAGCTGTCACAGGAACTTCACCTTGATTGGGTAAAACTCCTACCTCTGGCTCTTTTCAGGTTACGAGCTCGCCCAAAGTGACCTCTCCTCATCTCTCCCTTTGAACTCAGGTATGGATGTCCAGTCCTAACTCCTGGTCTTTCACCTAAATGCTCTTTCCTCCCAGACCATCTACTTACCCCATTACTTTGCCACCCACCTCCTCTCCTATGGAACTTTGCTGACCACCATCTACCTTGGCCATACGCTGTCTCCTGTTCACTTATCTATCAACATTAGAGACCAAGTCCTTCTATCCCCTCCAGGTCATTGGCCCTCACCTCTCTCTCTCAAATGGCAGGGCCCTTTTAAAGTAATTCTTGTGACCCCTACAGCTGCTAAACTCGAGGGACTTCTCACTGGGTCCATCTGTCTCACCTCAAACTTTTCATTCCTCCACCTAAAAATGACTCTTCTCCATACACATCAATCTTAACAGGACCATGCTCTATTAAGCTCCAGAGGACAACAAGACCGCCTACCTTGTCCCCAATCCCAGAAAATGAGACTCCACTACAGCAGCTGAGTTCGACCTCACTGGCTTAGACATGGGTTTCTCATCCTCCCCATGCTGTTCATTTCTATCCAGGATAGCCCTTACATTTGGAGATTCCAGGTTCAAGAAACCCCCACAGATAACAAACAGTCTTTCCAAATAGGATCAGGAAACTACTCCATAGCCAGATGCCAGGAACCAATCCAAATTGCTATCATCCCAGTATCTGTAATCCCACCTAAATATTATGATCTCTATAATTGCTTTCTCTTTGATCAGATAAAAGATTATTGTAGAAAATACCAGATGAATATGGGGGCTACCCATATTGGTCTTGTCAAATACATATGCTAGGATCATGGATCAATCATTTCTTCTATCAACATCTAAAGACACTCTTTTTCTACATATAAGGCCCATGGGATTCCAGGTGGGAAACAGGAGTTGTTGGAAAGCTCTATTGTAAAAATCAGCCCAGGGACCCAGTAAGTACCATCTATATGCAGAGAAAATATGTCTCAATTGCCCAACCCCTGGATATCGAAAAAGCAGGGGAGATAATCAAACACTCCTCTGAGGTCCTTATCTCTTTGACATCACCCCTCATAAATGGCACTAATTTGTCATGTCACCTTTTACTTCAGACCTTGACCTTGGCATACCAACTCCTTAATGTCACCAGACCTGGATGCTTTAAAGATTGCTGATTATATGTACCCCCTGGAACTAACTCACAATTGTCACTTACAGTGTCTCCGGTGATACTTCCAAGTAACATTACCTTGCCCTTTGTCAGCTGTCCTGGCTCCAGTGTCGCCATGACTCCATACCTTACCTCCATCCCTCTCTTTGGTGTAGCAGCCTGTTTTAAGGCCTCTGGGACTCATTCAGTGAGAATGCTGAGCTCCTTAGACTGCAATAAAACCATAACCCTTGACATATCATTTCTGCTACAATGCCCTACAATCCAAAACACGTCAGTTCTTTGTGGCACTCAGGCATATCATGGCCTACCTGCTAGCTGGTCAGGAGTTTGCACATTAATACTTCTTTTCCCTGAACTGGGAGTAATCCAGGGAAACGAGCCCCTGCCAATCCCAGTTATAGATATGATAGCTGCCCAACATAAGAGGGCAGTTCAAGTTGTGCCACTCTTGGTTGCTACAGGAATAGCCATAGGTGTTGGTACTGGAGTTGCAGAGATAACAACTTCCAGGATCCAATATAATATATTCACTTCTCAGTTTCAAAGCAATTTTCAAAAAATGTCTGAAATTGTGCTTACTATCCAAAAACAGATCGATTCTTTGGCAGCTGTGGTGCTTCAGAACAGACGGGTACTAGATGTTCTGATAGCTAAAGGAGGTGGTCTTTGCCTGTTACTTCAAGAAGAATGCTGCTTCTACATCAACCAATCTGGGATAGTAAGAAATAAAATCCAGGAGCTACAGTCAGACATAAGAAATTTCAGGGACCGTGAGACGTCCAGTTCTGGGATTTTTGAAAACCCCATATGGAAGTGGATACTTCCATTTGTAACTCCTTTCCTAGTCATCTTCTTGGTGTTATTATTTGCTTCCTGCCTCATTAATCTTGTTTCTACATTTCTTCAATGACAAATACAAAAAATTTCTAACCAAACTCTTTATCAGCTCCTGTTACAGGATTACCAGCTGCTGCCCACAGATGAGCCGCTGTCCACTCCCTGTGCTTTAACCCAGGGTTAAGTCAGGCGCTCTGCTTGCAGGGAAGGGGCAGAGAGAGTTGTGGATCCACCGCTGTCACTCGAAGGCTGAGAGGATCCTGTCCCTGCTGCCCTGTGTCTTATGAGGCCTGTGCCTTCTGGCTGGTCCCACCTTAGAAAGTCCATAAAATAAATCTTAAAAAAAAAATCAACTGTAGAAAAAATTTGACATGGACTCTGTGTTTTGTATACACAACACACCCACAGCACCAAAACATGTGCACACCCATCCATACACATGTACACTCATTCTTTCACACAAATAAAATAATCTGGCAACTGGTGATTTAACTTCTATTTACAATACTAAATTTTAAAGGAAGTTTCCAATAATCTGACAATACATGTGACATAAACATAAGGAACTAATTGTAATGGCAGTCCTGAAGGTATTACTGAAACATCATAGAAACATGTCCAGGAATCAGTCAGAGGAGTTTATAGAAAGAATTCTGAGCCTTGGTATCTTTCTCTAAGACCATGATGTACTGAGAATAACATAGCGTTCCTTCCTTAAAGCCAAGAATATGCTTGGGGAGCTGGTAATGATCTTGGGCCAGGGCCTTTGAGGAGGCATTGCTTCAGATTCTGAGAACATTATACTTTCTACCACACTGTGCCCTTGCAACTCATTTTAGAACACAAAGCTTGGACCTAGTCCTTGAAAAACTGTGATGACAAACTATTTATGATGATTAAGTAATGCAAATTAGGGTGTAGATAGCAAACTTATGTTTATTTTAGATTCTGATGTAATTATAATAAAATGTTTTACTTAGTTTTCAAACAGAAAATAGCTAAATAAGAGTGGTCAAGGTTTAACTTTGTTATAATTATGTTCAACATATGTGGGAGAGAAAAGAGCTTTTGTTTGGATGGAAACAGGGAACTGTTGTGGATTGGGTTTAATTCTGCCTGTATCATGTTGACTGGTTCCCAAATTGCATGAGAATCTGCACATCCATGTGGAAGTTGCTGAGGGACTCTGCCCTCAGTTGGTTTTGATTGGTAAATAAAGTCGCAGGTGACTAATGACTGGGCAGAGAGAGAGAGGCTGGACTTTGAGGATTCCCAGGCAAGGGACCAAGGAGGGACAGAGAGACTCAGCTGCCATTCTGGAGAGGACAGGAGAGATCACACCTGACTGGTGCAGATGAAAGCAAGCCCTGACATGATGTTGGTGCTTGGGAAAGCAGCCCAGGGGCCTGCAGATCTGGGTCTGGGGCAGTAGAGATGGAATATAGATTTTAGTAAGTAATAACTCAGAAATACCGTAAGAGATTACATCAGCCACAAGGAGGTTAGGGAATGGCTCAGTCATTGATCTCTTTAAGATATTAAAATATAAAGCCTGTGTATGTGTGTCTTTCATTTGGGAACCCTGAATATTGGGGCATGATTTCAATTTATGACTTGATTTTTTGTGTGAACTTATGATGAACTTTGTAATACATGATCATGTATCCTGAAAGATGTATAAATACCAAGGACAAAGGGATAAGAGGCAGATAGAGTTTTTTCCTTTTCCCCTCCTGGAAGAATCTTTTTTCCCTTACTACATTTTTACCCCCTTTCCCCACTTAGAGAATTTTTCCCTTTCCTCACTTAGGGCCTTTTCACTTTTCCCCTTAGATAGCTTTCATAGGAAACTTTTTACAACTTAGTAATAAATTCTATAATCACTTCTCTAAGTGCCTTTTTCTTCCTGTGACTTCCAAGTAGCAGGCTGAAAGTTAGAGCTACCCAGTTCCTGCTGAGATAGAACAAAGGCTATTTACTTGATCCTTGGCTGTTTGGGGAAGATGTGCTAAGTGCCAGAATCTGCAGTTTCTGACCTCAGAGGATCATAGAAGGCAGGTCAGCTACAGTAGCAAGGTAGCAGACTTAGATATGTAAACTATATTATTATGTTTACTTAATTATTATACAGCAACCCTAAATATCTTGTAAGACAAAGTCTTACCTTCTGCTGATGCTCTTCCCCGTCTGCTGCCTCATGAAGAATCTACAGAAAGAAGAATCCCAGAACCTGGAATAGGCCCTGGTTCTTTGGATCTTCTTGTAGCAGGAATTACAGGAAGTTGTGAAAAACCTAGCCCTGGTTCTGAGACCTAACTTGTCTCAACTGCACAGCCATAACTTTAGCCATGTAAATATTTTAGTGACTTTATATATCATCTTGATGTCAGGAAGTAGGAAAGAACTCATGCAAGAGAAAACCCTATTCATATAAATGATTTGATAAAGACTCTAGATATCACAGTTGTCTTCAGTTTCAAGGGGAAAACAAAATCTTGTTTCATCTCTTATTCATCATAGACTTGAAGGAAGGATATTATTTATGATATTCACTCAGTCATAATGAGGGAGGTCACTGATTGTGGTTCTTTGCATTTCGAAACATTAGGAGGAGGTATTGAAGTTGGCATGTGTGCGGAATACCCATTTACATAAGTTTATCAAGATTCTTATATTACTTCCATGGCTGCTGTTCAATTCCTATTGTGCTTTCACTTGGTGATAGGTATTTTTCTGCAGCAATATATAGTTTCTGATGTCCTTAATATAAGCGGTTCATTGTTTTTTGTTTTTTTTTTCATTGTTTATTTAAATATACGGCAGTATGTGATACTATAACGGGCTTTTCCTTAATTAAATCACTTGAGATGTAACACTTTTATTCAGGATCTTCAAATTGAGAATATAAACCTTTGATTTATATATTTAGAGATGGGAGGAAGACCCAGCTTTAATCTGGGTCACACCACCACCTGCTGACAGCTTTAATAAAGAAAACATAAGAAGGTAGTTCCTTCTTTTTTCCTGCTTGCCCTCACACTCCCTATCAAATAAATTACATCATTTGCATTAGAGCCAGCTTCTTCATGTTTCTGGTGTATACTTTTCAAAGTACTACAAGGGTAGAAGTCTGAGGTGTACAAAATTGCCCCACTGATGATGACTCATGATTCTATGGAATCTACCATTTGTCCAGTTTGGCATTCCATCCACAAACTGTCATTCTGTTCCCTGATATTTCCAGCACTTAATGTAAACTACTGCCACTTTATTTGGAGCAACTTATTTTTTTTTTTTTTTTCTGAGACAGGGTTTCTCTGTGTAGCCTTGGCTGTCCTGGAACTCACTCTGTAGACCAGGCTGGCTTCGAACTCAGAAATCTGCCTGCCTCTGCCTCCCAAGTTCTGGGATCAAAGACGTGCACACCACCGCCCAGCTTGGAGCAACTTGTTATGGTTCTGACCAAATATTGAGAGTCTGACTTTTGCCTTGTCTGACCATGCAGACCACAGTATTCCCCTCACTTCCCATAATATGATCTCCATCCAGAATTTATAACCTAAGAAGATATTATTTCTGCCTTGCTGAAATTAATGTTACATTTCTTTCTTTGCTTAGGTGTTTACATAGTTAGTTTGGAGAAGATATATTGTAATAACATATTTATTATGTGCACATCAATATTACAGGTGTTGTAGATAATACTACAGGTGGTTACTGTATCTTCAGTAATTTTCTCTGTGAAAAATAAATTTAACCCAAATATTTTAGAAAATCATACAAAAATATTTTCACTATTGTGCAAATTCATCTGCCTATATGATGTACCATTAAGGGAATAAATCTTGATCATTGCCTTTGATTAAGAATCAAAAAGTGAGCCAGGCAGTGGTATCACATACCTTTAGTCCCAGCACATGGGAGCCAGAAGCAGTCGGAATTCTGAGTTCAAGGCCAGCCTTGTCTACAGAGTAAGTTCCAGGACAGCCAGGGATATACTGAAAAACCCTGTCTCAAAAAAAGAAGGAGGAGGAGGAGAAGGAGGAGGAGGAGGAGGAAG
>NW_022196905.1:147878287-147891327 GCF_008632895.1 Mastomys coucha | reverse complement strand
CAAAAATTGCCTGGATACAGAATTAACTCAAGAAATTAATAGTGCTCTATATATGTAATCAATGGGCTGAGAAAGAAGTTAGGGAAGACAATATGCTTCACAGTAGCCACAAATAAAATGAAAATATTTTGGTGTAACTGTAACTAAGTAAGTGCAAGACTGGTAAGACAAGAACTTCAAAATTCTGACGGAAAATAACAGAAGATGGAAAGATCTAGCATGTTTGTGTATTGGTAGGATTAACAGTGAAAGTGGCATCTGACCAAAAGCAATCTACATATTTAATACAATCCCCATCAAAAGTCCACACAATTCTTTACAGATCTTGAAAGATATTTATGCAAAAAAGATAAAAAAAAATGCTGAATTTCTAGAGGTATAATTGTTCATTACTTCAAACTTTACTATACAACAATAGTAAAAAATACTGCATGATATTGGTATAGAAACAGACAGATTGATCTAAGGAATTGAATAAAAGACCCAATTATAAGCCCACACACCTATGGACAGTTAATTTTTGGCAAAGAGGCCAAATCCATATAATGGAAAAGGGAGAACATTGTAAACAAACATTGCTGGTCTAATGAGATTTCTGTATGTAGAAGTATGCAAATAGATTCATATTTATCATGCTGCACAAAACTCAAGTCAAAATGAACCAAAAACCTCACTGTAAAACTATATACACTAAATCTAATAAAACAGAAAATGGGTACACTATTGAAATCCTAAGAAGAGGAGACAACTTTCTGAACATAACACCAATGACTCAGGCACTAAGGTCAACAATTAATAAATGGGAACTGATCAAACTAAAACACTCCTGTAACTCAAAAGACACTGTCAATAGGACAAAATGGCAGCCTACAGATTGGGAAAAGATCTACAATAATCCTACATCTAACAGAAGGCAAATACAGGAAATATGTAAAGAAATCAAGAAGTTAGACACCAAGAAACCAAATAATCCAATGGAAAAAAAGGGGTACAGAGCTAAACAAACAATTCAATAAAGGAATGTAGAATGAGTGAGAAGCACCTAAAGAAATGTTTGAGTTATTTAGGCATTAGGAAAAGGGAAGTCAAAATGGCTCTGAGATTCTACCTCATACCCATCAGAATGGTGAAGATCACCATTCAAGCTCAAGGGACAGCACATACTGGCAAGGATGTGGAGAAAGAGGAACACTTCTCCACTGCCAGTCAGAATGTAAACTTGTACAAGTATTCTGGAAATTAACTTGGTGGTTTTTTGTTGGGCGAAGGTTGGGCGCTGGCCAACACCAGCCAGGTAAACTCTGTACATCTGCGCAATGCCAGCCACATAGGCATGTTTACTCTGCATACCTGCGTATGCTTGCCTTTCCTGCTGCACCCTCTCCAAATGGGTGACGCAGTGGTCAGCAGACACTGCTGAGCCAATCAGGCATCGACACATCCACACAATAGGGTTCATAAGCTGACCGCTCCAGAGGGCAGGGTCCTTCTCTCCCTTCAAACTTGGGCGCTCCTAATAAAGTGTGGTTGAGAAGAATCCTGCTGTTGTAGTCGTCCTTCCTGCTGGCAGTTGGTCGCGACAAGTGGTGCTGAAATCCGGGAATCAACATCTACGGCCCCCAGAGAGGACCCCCAAGGAGGAAATCCTTGAGAGGATTCAGAACTCAACATACGGAGCGGTGGTATTGGCTGTTGAGTAGAATCCTGTAGTGTCGTGTTATCTTTGTTACAGCTTCGTGGATTCAGAACTTTTCATCTGAGGAACGGTGGTACTGGTAAAAAAAAGTAGCGACATACTGACCATTGGAGTGGATCCTTTTATAGAACCTTTTGTAATTGCTGGAATAGTAGCGTTGTGGGTGCTGTTTCTCTGTTTTTGTCTATTTTGACTTAACTGGCATCATTCAGGAAGGGAGTGCACCTGTGGAAAATATCATCACTCTAACCTTTTACGCTTGAATCCTTTCCTCCAGCCCCTACAAGAATTTCTGAAACAGCGGGACTTGAAGGTCACGGATAAAACTATTAAAGGGTTTCTTGAGGAAGTAGATAAGATTGCTCCTTGGTTTGAGCCCACAGGGTCTCTAACCTTGAGATGTTGGGATAAGTTAGGCAGGGATATAGACAGGGAAGCGCAGCAGCGAAAGCTTAAGGCAGGAATGAAACCAATATGGTGCCTGGTGCGTTTCTGCCTAGAGGATAAAAAATGTGAAGATATTACAAAGAAAGGTCAGCGTATGCTTGCTGCACACCAGGATAGTATGTCAGAATCTGGGGAGGAAAAAAGGGGGGAACGTGGAGAATGCAAAGGTAGGAAGGAGACTAGATTCACTTAAGATAGCTCTAGCGAGTCAGAAGTGGAAAGATTAGACTCAGAGAAGGAACAAGATTTAGAAGAGGCAGCAGCGGTGTACGAGTGTGAGTGGTATGGACCTGATGGACTGCACTCTAGTGCTTCGCCCCCTCTTTATGCCCCACTTCACTATAAAAACAAAGGAACTAAATCATTTTATACTGCCCCTAGCGGCATGCCTTATGGGTGCAGCCTGGTCAAACCCAGAACTTGGAGTAAATTGGCAGCTGCTTACCCAGTGTTTGAAGACGCTAATACCCAGAATAGATATCATCAGCCTGTGGATTATAAACAGATAAAAGATTTAGCAGAAGCAGTCAGAACCTATGGGGTGGCAGCCTCATTTACAATAGCCTTGGTTGAACGACTTGGTCAATTTGTCATGACCCCGGCAGATTGGATGGGTGTAGTCAAGGCCTGTCTTACTATCGGACAATATCTGGATTGGAAATCCATATACATAGATGCTGCTCAAGTGCAGGCGAGAACTAATGCCGCTAACAATCAGCCGCACTGGAATCCAGATATGTTGTTAGGGTAAGGACAATGGGCCAATAATCAAATTGTTTACCCTTTTGAAGTTTATACCCAAATAAACAATATGGCTATTAAGGCCTGGAAGGCTTTGCCAAATAAAGGAGAGGTCTCTGGCAACCTTACAAAAATCATTCAAGGGGCTGCGGAGCCTTTCTCAGACTTTGTAGCACATATGATGGAAGCCACAGGCCCGTGTTTTTGGTGATGTTGATACTGCCATGCCATTGGTTGATCAGTTGATGTATGAACAATGTACTAAAGATTGTAGACGGGCCATTGCGCCCTGGAAAGGGAAAGGTTTACAAGCATGGATGAAGGTCTGTAGAGAGATTGGAGGACCCCTCTCCAATTCTGGCCTTGTCGCAGCAGTCTTAGCAGCCACCAGAGGGGCAGTGGCCTGTTTTAACTGTGGTAAGACAGGGCATTTTAGAAGACAGTGCCCCCAACGAAGTTTTTCCAGCATAATTATTTGTGTATTATGCCTTTAAAGTTTGATTTTGCAGCTTCCTTCAGTCACAACCGAAGGCTGTCCTCCTTTCTGGCCAGAAATTGGACCGTGGAAGGTGAACTTTTGATGCATTAGTTATTGTTCCAGATTGCACAGCTGAATGGGACTCGAGTTAAATCCATCTCTTTGAGGTATTTCACTTCTTGGCTCTCTTCTGCATTTTCCTTCTTCAAAGAACGGGTGGGGGTGGCTTTATTTGGAGCAGTTCTCTTGTGTGGTCTTGTGTTTTGCCTATGGCTCCTTTGTCATCTTAAACAGCAACATTAGAGCGAAAAGGTGATGCTGGTTCAGACGCTTATGGAGCTAGACCAAGGTGTTTCTCTTCAAGTTTGGCTGGACAGGACTATAGTGATGTTAAACTCAGACCCCCGAGTTTAAGGCCTTAGCACACCAAGTGGCCTTGTTGCCATTGCACCTTGGAAGGCTTAAATTGTTCACCCTGATGGCCTTTGCACCCCACCAGGATTTTGTCCCCTGCACACGGGAAGGCATTGGGATAGGCTATGGTTTCTACCCTCGATCGGGCATGCCCCCATGAAGGCAGCTCCTTGATCGGGTATACCAATGTCTTTATTAAAACAAAAAGGGGGAATTTTTGGGTGCTGTTGGGTGCTGGCCAACACTAGCCACGTAAATTCCGTACATCTGTGCAACGCCACCCACATAGGCATGTTTACTCTGCACACCTGTGTATGCTTGCCTTTCCTGCTGCACCCTCTCCAAATGGGTGATGCAGTGGTCAGCAGACACTGCTGAGCCAATCAGGCATCGACACATCCACACAATAGGGTTTATAAGCCGACCGCTCCAGAGGTTGGGGTACTTCTCTCGCTTCAAACTTGGGTACTCCAAATAAAGTGTGGTTGAGAAGAATCCTGCTGTTGTCGTCGTCCTTCCTGCTGGCAGGTGGTTGGGACAATTTTTGATAAGTTTGGGAATAGTGGTACCTTAAGACTCAGCTATTCCACTTCTGAGCATATTCCCAAATGATGCCCCACCATCCTACAAGTACACTTGCTCAACTATGTTTATAGCAGCTTATTCATAATAGCCAAGATCTGGAAACAAACCAGAAGTCTCTCAACTGTAGAATGGATTAAGAAAAAGTGGTTCATTAACACAATGGAATACTACTTGGTCATTAAATACAAGGACATTGTCAATTTTACACTCAAGTGGATGGATCTAGAAAATATCATCGTGAGGTAACCCAGACACAAAAGCACATGGATAGTATGTACACACTTAAAGTAGGTATTAACCATAAAGTACAGGATACCCATTTTCTACTCCATGGGCCCAAGGAAGGCAAAAAATAAGGAGGATCCAAGAGAGGATGGTTGAATCTATCGTGTATGGAAAAACAAAATAGATATTGGAGGTGGATTGAAAGAAGGAACTGTGTGGGAGAAGGGCACGGGAGAAGAGGGAAGCAGGAGGGATCAGATATAAGGAGAGCATGGGAGAGAGAAGGAAATTGGCATGGGGAGTAAAGTCTAGGATTTGTCAGACACTTGGAATGGGGGAGGCTCCAGAGAGTCTATGAGGATGAATCTGGCTGAGACTCCTAACTTCACAGGATACAAACTTGGAAGTGACCACTTCCTGTAGCTAGGCAGGACTCCCAGTGAAGGGACAAGGACAGCAACCCACCCACAAAACCTTTGAGCCAAAATGTGTCCTCTCCACAAGATGTGCAGGAACAAAGAACAGAGAGGGAGCAAATGACCAGCCAATGATTGCCCCAAATTGAGACATACCCCAGGGGCCAAAACCAATCCCTGACACTATTAATGATACTCTGTTATGCTTGCAAATAGAAACCTTCCATAACTGTCCTCTGAGAGGATCTATCGAGCAGCCAATGAAAAACGATGAAGAGACCTTCAGCCAAAAAATTAGATGGATCTCATAAAGTCTTATGGAAATGGGAAGGAGATGAACAGAGTTGACTAACCCAGACCCTTGGTGGTTCCTAGGGACTGAATCAAGAAGGGAAGAGAAAGCACAGGCTAAATAAATCTAGGCCTCCTATATTTATGTAGCAGATGAGCAGCTTAGTATCCAACAACAGGAGCTGGGGCTCTCCCTGAATCCCTTGCCTGGCTGCCTGTGGATCCTGTTCCCCTACATGGACTGTCTTGACTGGCCTCAGTGGAAGAGAGGATGTGCCTAGTCCTACAGTGACCTGATGTACCATCAGTGGGTAGGTGATACCTAGAAGGTGCTTCCTCTTCTCAAATGAGAAGTGGAGGAAGG
Source organism: Mastomys coucha (assembly GCF_008632895.1). Lineage (NCBI taxonomy): Eukaryota > Metazoa > Chordata > Mammalia > Rodentia > Muridae > Mastomys > Mastomys coucha. The sequence goes on along the minus strand of NW_022196905.1, from coordinate 147,885,670 downwards.
TTCTGCATGAGGGATTACTGGGAGGAGAGAGGGGCTCATATTGGGATATAAAGTGAATAAACAAACAAATAAATAGTAAAAAAAAAAAAAAGAGAATACTTTGAGAATGCATTTCCAAAGCAAAACAATTTTAACACATTTAGTGGAATACGATAAACATAAAGAATTAAAAATAAAATGCCAGTTTACACAACCTTACCTATTCATATATGTATGTATATGTGCACTATGGCCAATTGTGCCTGTTTTTTTTTTTTTTCAAAGTTGATATGAACTAGAGACAATTAAGAAAAGAGAACCTAAACAAACAAAATGTATCCATAAGATTGGTCTTTTAGCTAATCTTTTGGATATTTTCTTGGTTGACCACTGATTGATGATTAATGACAAAGGACTCAGCCCATTCTTACACTGATATCTTGGGAAAGCATTTGTAGGAGGCAAAAGAAAAAAGAAAAGAAGAGAAAAGGAAAGTAAAGGAAAAATAGCCAATGGGTCTGACCAGGTGGATCCCTGAGTAAATGTGAACACTGCTTCACAGAAGACCAGTTTATAAGCACCTAGATGATGCATCACAGTAGCTTTGGGACAAATACTTGATATTGTGTCTATGATGTGTACACATATACCCCAAAGCATGAGCACAAAGTGATTCTTGCACCATGTCTCCACTTTTCGACAAGAACATACCCTTGAAATCTCAGCACTCAATGGCACCTATAGCCGAGTTTTCCAAACTCCCTCATCACCCACTGACAAGATATTTCAAAGTAATAAAAAGCCACATATCCACATTCCTCCTACAACCAGTCCCACTTTTCTCATACTAATTTATGTCATAATTCCATTCTATTTATTCATGTTTAAACATACCCTGACCAAATCAACTTTTGATGTCTGGGATCTACACATGATCTTCAGGGCTCCTCTAAAGGGCTGGTGTCACTTCTCCAGATCTGCCCTCAGTAGCACTCTAAGCTCAGGTTGATCCACTCCACTGCTGCTGTTGATCTTGGTGAATGGGAAGGAAAAGGAGATGAAGAAGAATATACAAGAGGAAAAATGGAAGGAGAGAATGAAGAAGAGACTATTTAAAACATGTTATTTCTGTTGTCAACCATGCAGAGAACTATGTGCTTGTCAGTTTCTCTCCAGTATGATATGTTTGATGCTGTTTGTCTTCATTTGGGTTCTTTTTGCTGTGAAAAGACACCATGACCAAGGCAACTCAAATAAAGGACATTTAATTGGGGGTAGTATACAGATTCAGAAGTTCAGTCTAATATCATCAAGGTGGAAAGAACAGCACTGTCCAAGCAGACATGGTGCTAGAGGAGACAAGAGTTCTACATCTTGATCAGAAGGCGGCCAGAAAACTCTTCTGCCCTGGGTGGAGGTTAAGCTTAGGATCTCAGAGTCTACCAGCACAGTGAAACACTTTCTCAAACACCACATCTACTCCAGGAAGAACATACTTTTTAATACTGCTACTTGCCATGGGCCAAGTATATTTAAACCACAATGCCTTTCAATATCACTGTAAAGGCTTTATACAACATTGGTTATATTCATAGGGTTACTATTTACTATGTGCTCTTTAATGCAGTTGGAGGTGACTTGATGGTGAATAGGCTTTACTATATTGTCTACATTAGGAAGGTTTATCTCCAGTATGAATTCTTTCATGTTTCTTAAGAGAATTCTGAATTACAAAGGCTTTACCACAATGAACACATTTATAAGGTTTATCTCCAGTATGAATTCTTTCATGTTTCTTAAGATAATCCTGAGTTACAAAGGCTTTACCACAATGAACACATTCGTAAGGTTTCTCTCCAGTATGTATTCTTTTATGTATGTGGAAATAACTTGGATTTGCAAAGGCTTTGCCACATTGATCACATTCATAGGGCTTCTCTCCAGTATGTATTCTTTTATGTAATTGAAGTGTACACTGATATCCAAAGACTTTACCACAATGATTACATTTGTAAGGTTTCTCTCTAGTATGTGTTTTTTTATGTGTTTTGACATGACTTTGTCGTGCAAACGCTTTACCACATTCATTACATTTGTAAGGTTTCTCTCCAGCATGAAGTTTTTCATGTGTTTGAAGTTCATAATGAGAGACAAAGGATTTACTACATTGCTTACATTCATAGGGTTTCTCTCCAGTATGTATTCTTTCATGTGCTTGTAAAGAACTTTGATATGCAAAGGCTTTGCCACATTGATTACATTCATAGAAATTACCTCCAGTATGTGTTGCTTTATGTGTTCGGAGACTAGCATTACATACAAAGTCTTTACCACATTCATTACATTTGTAAGGTTTCTCTCCAGTATGAATTCTTTCATGTTTTTGAAGTTGAACATGAGAGGAAAAGGATTTACTACACTGCTTACATTTATAGGGTTTCTCGCCAGTATGTATTCTTTTATGTGCTTGTAAAGAACATTGATATCCAAAGGCTTTGCCACACTGATTACATTTGTAAGGTTTCTCTCCAGTATGAATTCTTTCATGTATTTTAAGAACATTCTGACCTACAAAGGGTTTACCACATTGATCACATTTATAAGGTTTCTCTCCAGTATGTGTTATTTTATGCATTTTGGCATGACTGCGTCGTGCAAAGGCTTTACCACATTTATCACATTCATAGGGTTTCTCTCCAGTATGTGTCCTTTTATGTACTTGGAGAGAACTGGGTCGAGAATAGGCTTTACCACATTGATCACATTCATATGGTTTCTCTCCAGTATGGGTCCTTTTATGTTCTTGAAGACGATTATTCACTGCAAAGGCTTTACCACACTGATCACATTTGTAAGGTTTCTCTCCAGTATGTGTTATTTTATGCAGTTTGACATGACTGAGTCGTGCAAATGCTTTACCACATTGATCACATTCATAGGGTTTCTCTCCAGTATGTGTTCTTTTATGTAGTCGGAGAGTACCGGGTTGAGAAAAGCCTTTATTACATTGGTTACATTTGTAGTGTTTCTTTCCAGTATGTATTACTTTATGCATTTGGAGACTACTGTGATGTACAAAGCCATCCCCATAAGGAATACGTTCAGATGGTTTCGCTCCAGTGCGACTTCTTTCATGCCTGTAAAGATAATTGGCACATATGAAAGCTTTACCACATTCACTAAACCAATGAATCTTTTTATTTGGAGGAATTAATTTTACAATTTGGTCTAATTATAAAGAGGAATCACATCTTAAGATTTTTATCACTTTGTTTACATTCATGATTTCCCCTTCATTATGATTTATTTTGCATACCTGGAATGATACATGGCTCAAATTTGTAGCATCCTTTTTCTATATGAGATTTGGCACAAATTTGAAGAGAAATGGAAGAGTTCAGAGCTTTACCACAGAGTACATTCATGAATTTTCCTATATTGTGAAATGCACTACAATACTCCATTGGCAAGATAAACCAGAACAAACAGAAAAGAATTTCCACAATACGAGTACTCATGGGGATTTTCTAAAGTAGGAGTTTATGGATATATTTTCAACTGATGTTGGAAAACCAACTAATTATAAACTTGCATCACACTGAGAAGTTTGCTCAAATGTGGACTACTACATGTATTTTAACTTTTCTTGGAGAGATAGAGGGACACTGCTCACTTCAATATCCCTATGCTCACATGGCTTGTATCCATTGTGACACCAGACATACCTACTAACAATAGAATAACAAATGAAGGATTTCAACATTGCAGTCACGCACTTTGCTGTTTGTTCATCATAGACATGTGTTGTAGGAATGAAATTTACTCCTCAACAACATTCTAGACTCTCACTTAAACTGCCTTCTCACTTAAACTGCCTTCTCACTTAAACTTAGCAAAGTTACCATATGAGTAATCCGATTTAGTATGGAATATTTGCTTATTAGAAACATATACTTATCACCTAATATATATCTTCGGCAATATGTGAGTGCTATGAGATGAGACTGGAAATTCTACAGAGTAGCCGTAACTTGTCTATGATTCAAATGGTAATATCTGTTAAGGCATTGTTTGCTTGTCTTCTCTTTTAGAGAAATGCCTTCAAAACACAAATCAGACATCTGACATTGAGGTATGTGGAGTTGTGAGAATTTAATAATCAATATACTTAAAGCAGTGCTTTTTTTATTTTTAATACTGTTGCTTTTCTTTAAAAGTTCCAGGACACATTAACATTTTTTCAGAGGCATATTCATACCAACTTGCACATGAAAATTACCTTCCATATCTTCTGGAACTTTGACAATGTTCTTCAATAGTAAGGTCTTCCCAATTGTAGCCTAAAATATAGTACCAGAAGATGTATGATATATTATTGGAAATTAGGCAAATTTAAATTACTATCTTTAGTAAACCTTATTTAGCCACCTCATTCTTCCTCATTCTCAATTGACATTACAGAAAAGCATCAATAATAAAGAAACAGTTGTTCCCCTTTTTAAAAAGTGAGACAAAATTGATAGTCATACCTACTCCATTGAGGTTCCAGTAGATCTCCAGCATCACATCTTTGTACAGACTCTTCTGTGGAGGACTCAGCAACGCCCATTCTTCTCGAGTGAAGTTCACATGCACATCATCATAGGTCAATGCATCCTAAAAGATTCCATATGTGTAAAACAGAAACCATGATACCGACATCACTGTAAATGTATGTTTCATTGATAATATATTTGTATGTCTCTGGTGCTCCCCCAAATTATTTCATGACCAAGAAGTTCTAATGTAATTACCAAGTCATCTTAGAAGGTTACCTGAGTAATAAGGTTCACTTCTGTCATTTCTTTGCTCTTTGACTATGACATAGCCTTGCAAGAGACATTTTAATTAAGAGCAGAGAGAAAGAGAGAGAAAGAGAGAGAGAGAGAGAGAGAGAGAGAGAGAGAGAAGCAGTACTGAGCATAAATCAGAGAAATGGTATGAACAATTACTAACTACAAAAAATGATGGGCAAGCTGAGCATATCAGCTCATGCCTTAATCTCAGTACTCTGGAGGCAGAGGCAGGTATATCTCTGGTCTATCCAAGGCAGCCAGAGGTATATATTAAGACCTGGTCTCCCCTGTAATAATCAATCAAACAACAAAGACAGAAAGGACTCAGATGTTTTTACTGGAATTCCTACAAAGAATTATACATTCACTCCAATTCTCTATTAATCTTCCAGAATCCTGAAGTGTCCCAGTTTAATCTGTAACAGCAAGGAGATCATACTAAAAGGGGATGCATCTTTGAACAGATACAAATAGACAGATGAATATTGGCAATGTAAATGTTGATCCTACATAGGACAGGAAATAACTCAGAAGTGGAGAGCTCCTGCTGGTCTTGCAAATAATTGGGCTCAATTGATTGCCAGTAGTTACATGGGGACTTCACAACTATCGATTACTCCAAGTTCAGGAATTCTAAAGGCATCTTCTGACTACTATGGGGAACAGACATACATGATGTGCATATTCATGCATACATGCAAAATTCTCATATTCATTTAAAAAAGCAAAGCAAGCACAACAGGTAGGCAGAATGTTATGCACCTGCAATCCAAAGACCCAGAAAGCTCAGGCAGTATTAATGTCATGAATACATGCCATCCTGAGAAACAGAATATTCTCTCTGCCAAATTTCAAAATTCACAATGTGGAAGAAGATCAACACAACAGGATATGCTTGCCATGTACCAAAACCTACATTCTATCCCATCATCCAATAATAAAAAAACAAACTAACAAAAAAACAAAGAAAAAGCTAGGCATGTTCGCCCACATTTAATCCCAGCACTCTGGAGCCAGTCAGGTAGACTTTTAAGTTTGAGGCCACATGTTCAACACACATACCTTCAGGACAGCCAGTGCTACACAGAGAAACTTTGTCTTCAAAAACAAACAACAAATAAAAATAAAAATAAAATTACAAAAACACCAAGCTTGCATAATAGCTTAGCACTGAATAACAATTGCTTCACCTTCATCTGATGTGATTTATGGATAGAGTCTACAATGGTGAAGGCAAGACAACATGAGAAGAAAGCTGACTAATCAGGTCTAACCACAACACAGTAGACACACACACACAAGAAATGGGTCGAGTCTACAGACACTCAAATCTCACACCCAATAAGCAATCTAGAAAGGTTCCTCCTACAAAAGCTGCAATTGAGAGGACTGAGTTGGCCAGAGGCAGGCTGACTCCATGATGGGCTGCAAACTGACAGTATGGGAGATTAGGCCTAAGTTTCTATTTCCTAGAACAGGAAAAGTCCAATCAAATCAATTGCAAGAAAACCACCATCACAGGCAGCCAAGCAGGAGCTTCCAAGAGCTGCCCCTACCACCATGCCGGAGTCAAATGTAAACAAAGAATAGTCAACCAGCATTGGTTCCAGAAAGTTCCCCAAGTCCCCTAGAACCTTAACCAATCCTAAGACACACATACACCTGGAAATTGAACCAACGAATCAGAATAAAGTTCACTTTCTCCTTGCTGGAATTCCCCTAACTAGCTTTAAATAGAGCTTGCAAAGTTCAAGTCTCTATACATCACAGTGAATGGTAGACCCCTGTCTCATAGAATACTGCAGAATAAATCACTTTTGTATACTATTTGAGTTGGGGTCTTCCTTCAGTGATTCTTGGACCCTAACATTATAATTTATCCCAAAGAAAACCACAAAGGAGAAACAAGTGTTCAAAGACATCATCCTAACTGAGAGCCTTTTGACTCAATCAACTACATTCTGATCATGGTAATGCATGATGAAAATGCACTGAGTTTAATTAACTTTAATGACCCTAACAGTCTGCAGCAGCCCATACATTCCTCAAGTGTCCAAAGTCTCTTATGACACTTTCTTTGTATGTTTTTAAGATTTCTTTCTTTCATTTAAATGAGCACACTGAAGCTGTCTTCAGACATACGAGAATAGGATATCGGATTCCATTACACATGGTTTTAAGACACCATGAGTTTTCATGAACCTCTGGAAGATCAAGCAGCCAGGGCTCTTAACTGTTAACCAATCTCTCAATACTCTCTTCTGGTACACTTGATTGCCACATCTTATGAAATCAAAAAGCAAGCTAAAACTTCCTAAATATAACAGCAGAGAATGCCCCTTCCCATTGTAATAGAGAGGAATGTGTTCATAGTGAGGGAAGACTGGACCAAGGAAGGAAACCCAGCAGAACAAACACCAAATCCTATAGCTCTATCTCAGACACAAGGGGCCTCAGTTTCAAAGGCTTAGATGGCCCTATCCCTGAAACTTCTCATATATCTCTCAGTTTAGTTACTTGTCCCCCCTATATGCAGCTCTCCTTGGCAGGTGTCTCATAGCTTAGGTAT
>NW_022196905.1:147868361-147875130 GCF_008632895.1 Mastomys coucha | reverse complement strand
ACCCCACAAACCCAGAGGCTAGATAAAGAGGTTGGCTATAGACAGAAGCACAGATCTCCTTCTAAGGGTAGATAGAGTAGTTTCTGTGAGTAGACTGGGGTTTGATGGGAACAGGGGTGGGGAGGATCAGTTGCAGGATGCAGGGTTAAAGCACAATACAGGGAGAAACAGCTGGAATTAGGGGTCATTTGGGGGTTAGAGTAAAAACCCAGTACAATAGCAACTTCCTGGATGCTGTAAGGTGACCCTAATGAAGACTCCAAGAATGGAGGATATAGAGTCTGAAGTGACCATCCTTTGTAGCCAGCCAGGGATTCAATGTTGAAAATGGATTACATTTGGTTGAGCTGTTGGCCAATGTGGTCCCTTGGAGATCCTTTAACAATCCATGCTGATGCTAGGACTAAAGTTTGCTCTCTCTGTCTAACTGAGAGCAGGGCCCCATAATAAGGACAAATCCCACACAGCTCACTGAATGCAGAAATCAAGCTGGTGTAGGCTTGGAGACTTCACCCCTATGTCCTAGTCTCTTTAAGGAGAGAAGGTACTCTACAGGCTACACAAAGAGGAACATGGACCCCCACCCCTTACACACACACACCCCTACAATTGGTCCTTCCTGCAAGATGAGCTAGTGCACGATGGTAACAAAGTTGTTTTAGTGGCCAACCAATGCTTGGTTTTATGAGATTCTGTGAGACCCAGAGAGAGTCTTAGACCTAATGTGCTACCCACAGATCACAACTTGACAAGGATATCCGCAATAACATGGGGTTTATTGATCCAACTTGTGTGGCCAATGCATGTGGGGTACTCTTCCTGGTAGGAAGAGGCAACCATGAACTCAGAAAGCACACATCTTTTATACTTTACAGAGGCCACAGGGCTAACTGGCTTATTCTGATTGGTGAAGTATCACACAAAAGATCTCTTCAGGCATTGGTTGGCTTGCACATGAGGGCTGTTTTTGGCTTCATTGCCTCCTTACCTAACTGTTGTACTTGGAATGCCCCTGGAACGGGTCATGCTGGAAAGTCCTGGAATTTTTGTAAGGTCAGAGTGTTGTTCTTACAAGTTATATTCTGGTCAGCTTTTAGTTCAACCCAGTCCTCCTGACCTTTAAAAACTTTGTTTTTCTTATACAAGCAAAAGTCTCTACAATAGGTAGTTTTGACTTAGTGTTTCTTTCTCAAAACTCTTGTTTTTACCTTTATGTCTGTATTCCCAGAACTTTGTTTTCCACTTTTATTACTTCAGTTTAACTTGAGACCCTTGACATGAGAGAGAACCCGTGACTAACACTGACTGGATTTCTAGAAACCTTACAGAAACTTAAATGGCAAGCATAGAGACAGCATGGGTCTGTGCCAAGTCCTCTGCTGATATGCTATGGTTGTTAGCTTGCTGTTTTTGTAGGACTCCTAACAGTGAGAGCAGGTGTGACCCTGATTCTTTTGCTTCATCTTGAGACTTTTCCTACTATCATGTTGCCTTGTCCAATATGAAGGCTTTCACCTTGTCTTTTTCTATCTTCTTTCTCTTGTTGGGCTGTCCTCTCTTGGAGGTCTGCTTCTTTTTGAAGAGGAAATGGGGTGACGGGGGGTTGGATCATGGGGAGAGTAGGATAAGTAAAGTGGGGGCGGGAGGCATATCTGGGAAGAATGTAGGGAGGAAAAACAGTGCTCAGGATATATTGAATGAGAGAGAATGTATCTTCAATTAAAAATTAATTCAATATTGCTTAAATGAAAACGCAGAAAAGGGAAGCAATAATGAAAAAAGGAAAGCAAAATAGTGAAAACACGGATAGTAGGATTGTGACACATACAGTTCTCATTCTGATTTTGTAGACTGTGACCATCACACAGGACTGTAAAAATACTGTCTTGGAGGCTTACTTCCTTCTTCTGTTAATCTAGACCTAGTCCTGGAAGCTCCTAGGCTCTCTACAATCTTATCTACGTCTAGAATGTTTAGAGCATCTGCGACTTAACTGCTGAATAAAATCACCCTTCCTTTTTATTCTGAACTCTGGCTGGCTGGTCAACTCAGCTGTTGTGACACAAACTCCTCTTCATGCTAACAGATTCAAACTGCTTCTTTCACTTCTGACTGAGTTGTTGTGCTCAGCCTCAAATGGACTCTAGCATCCCTTCTCATCTTCTGGCACACTCTCAGTCTCTGGCTCCTTGTTTCTTCACCGAGGTCCAGCTTGTTCTCTCTTTAGCCTGTCTCTGTAATACTCTCCAGGTGAGACTGCCTCCTCCTCTCACCCTCTGAGCTGCTTCCTCTTATGCTGCCTCTCTTGCCTCTCCCTCCTCTTGAGACTTGGGCATATCCTATTCTGTCAGATCTTTCCCTGATTCATCATGTTGCCAGCCACTCAATTAGACATTGCTTTCAAACATGAGTGCTCCCTTCTAAAACTAACATTATTCTCATTGTTTGGGAGCAAACATGTGTACTAAGGGCCGAGCCACACCACAATTAGAAACAGCTTCCCACCTCCTAACCCCCACCATGCCAAATAAATTGGAAAGTCTCTGGGTTCACAATGTGATCAAATACCCTGCAACACAGGAGTTCATGATAAGCTCATCTTGGTTCCAGTCTATATCTGTGAAATCAGAAGGTTTGCTCTCAGCAATGTGAAATGTATACCAAGTAGGTAAGAAAAGTTGTCATTTTCTTGTCTTAGCTTTCACTATTTTGGAATGCGGAATTACAATACTTCTCATTTCATTCCACAGGAATATTCTTGATTGATTTCAAGAAAGACTTATGTTTAAATAACTATTTAATAAAAATAAAAGTGATAGTGTTCAAAATTGCTACATTAATTATATTATGCATTAAGAATAAATAAATTGAGCAGGGCAGTGGTGGTGCACACCTTTAATCCCAGCACTTGGAAGCCAAAGGGAGATAGGTTTCTGAGTTCAAGGCCAGCCTGAACTACAAAGTGATTTCTAGGACAGTATCAAAAACAAAAAAACAAAAACAGTTTGGCATGGTGGCGACCGCCATTAATCCCAGCACTGGGGAGGCAGAGGCAGGTAGATTTCTGAGTTCAAGGACAGCCTGGTACAGAGTGAGCTCCAGGACAGCCAGGGCTACACAGAGAAACCCTGTCTCAAAAACAAACAAACAAAAAGAAACCAAAAACAAAAAACAAAACAAAAACAAAAAACAGAAAAAGAAAAAAAGAATAAATAAACTGATGAATATATTGAATGTTTAACACATTCTCCAATCCAAAAATAAGTGTTGTCATCTAAGATAATTTACTCAATGCAGAGAAAACAAAGAGATGAGACACTTATTTAAAACTATTACATGTTTGTTCAAGTGTAATATATCATCAGTATTTAAATTCAAACAGTCTGCATCTTTTTTTTTTTTGGGGGGGGGGGGGGTTTCTAGACAGGGTTTCTCTGTAGCCCTGGCTGTCCTGGAAATCACTCTGTAGACCAGGCTGGCCATGAACTCAGAAATCTGCCTGCCTCTGTCTCCCAAGTGCTGGGATTAAAGGCGTACACCACCACCGCCCGGCTAAACAGTCTGTTTCTTAAACTCAGTTTTACTTTTTCATGCAATATGATTCATGGCCAGAAACCTCTCATGCCATCCAAAAAAAGCTACTTTCTGTATTTTTATAGTATACTTTAATACCACATCTGCTTCCCATCTATAACAATTCTTGCTACAGAAAGCTTGACATTTCATTTCTCTTCTCCACATAATGTTCTAAATAAACATTACAAAAACCCTTTGAAGGAGATTGCTTCGGCTAGATTCTGTGCTTTCTGCCCTTCTGTAGGAATTTAGCAGGAATTTGACACTGAGCTAGGACACTGAAGTAGGCTCTGGCAGGAATTTGACTTTGGGCTAAGATGTAGGAAGTAGGCTCAGAAAAGAATATTTACATTTGGGCTAATACAAAGCTCAAAGTAAACTGAGCCAAGGAATGTGTGGCATTCCTTTTATCTTGTTCATCCTGATAAGTCCCTAAACACAAGGATCCCTGGACTGTGTTTATTGCCAGGTATGTTCCTTGACCTAAATCTGACCTTATTATTTGCATGTACTTAAAATGTTATAAAAGCAGGTTTGAGAAAAGTAGACCCCTTCAGCCTCAGCACTGGCTGGAGTCAGGTTATGGTGTTGTCTAATTGTCTTCTTTTCAATCCTTGCTCTCCCTTGAGATCCTGTTGACACACTGAGCTGGCTTGGTCATCCTTCACTTTCCATTGCTACCTGTAAGGTAGACAAGATGGTTCAAGTTCTCATATCCATCTGGTAATACAAGTGCACTAAAGATTAAAGTTATATGGGGAAAAGAAATGGGTCCACAATGCTTAAGCTGTAATTACATGTCATTTTTATGACCAATACAGCACTGACTGTGAGAATCTTTATAAGTACTTAATCCTCTAATCATTGTTACTGTCTTCATTCCTTTAGCACAATGTCCCCTTGAGGCACAAAGCTTGTCCTCAGCAAATGAGCACTGAGGTAATTCTCATATTTAGGCTACCATGAATACAACTACAATGAACATAGAATTCTGGTACTTCTTAAAACTAATTTCAAGTGCATGGAATCTATACTGAGAAGACTGCTGGGATCCACAGCAATTCTGTCATTTTTATGAGAACTCAGTAGAATGGGGTTGCTTGGGAGTAGGTATTATATCCAAATGTATCAGAAAACATATGTTAAACATGTGCAATTTTTATCAACTATAACTTAACAAGGTCTTAACTGATTTTAGTTTATATCTATGGTAAATCCCAACCTACTGCTATCAGACTTTATTGCTAATACACAATCCTGTGTCACACACATATTCATTGTTCAATTCTGGAAAATGTTTTAAGTTCACTCTTTTTGTTTTCTCAGTTGAGTTATACTTAGTGAGATATCATTTATGTGACCCTGACAATGCATGCTGTGTCACTAAAGTCTATGCTAAAGTCCTCTTTCTATGGATTTGTACATTATTTCACCTGAGTTTCAGTTTCACACACTTACAACTATAAACAACACCACTATAGTGATGTTTTCAAAAAAAAAAAAAAAGAATATTGGGTATGTTTAATTTGCAGCATAAAGTCAATACAATCTAAACAAAACTCCTGCAGGGCGGTAGTGACACACATCTTTAATCCCAGCACTTGAGGCAGAGGCAGGTGGATTTCTGAGTTGGAAGAAAGCTTGGTCTTCAGAGTAAGTTCCAGGACAACCAGGGCTATACAGAGAAACACTGTCTGGAAAACAAAGAAAGAAAAAAGAAAACTAATAGGAAAACTTATTCCAAAGCTATTTGCCATGTGAAAAAAACCTCAGAATTGTCATTAAGATTCTGAAGAAATAGTACACATTTTGGCACAATGTAAATTCCTTCTGTATTTATTACAGAGCTATAACAATCAAAAGCATTAAAACATTTGTAAAAAAATAAGGAGAAGTAGAGAAAATAAAATCCAAGAACATAACCCCAAATTATAATCAAGTCTCAATCAAAAGACATAAGGAAACTCAGCCAGGAATAATGGGAACATGACCAGTATTACCTATGATTGCATGTGTATACAAATGGAATAAACACAGACTTCACAACTCCCACAAAAATAACTCAAAGTGACCCCTAACTGTCTCATTTCTGACCCCTCCAGTCACTACTGACCTCACTTCCAAACAGAGGCTCTATAGCTCTCTCTGTATGGAGGTGATCAGAAAGGTGGGCTATGGCTCTGCAGCACCTAATGCCCCTTTGTGGCCTCAAAGCCAGCCCCACTGAGCCCACACACAAACCAACGTTGAAGAATAATTTAATGTCTGCTTCCTGCCATGTGGATTATAACACATGATGTAGAATCTGCCCTACCCACCTGCACACCACCATGCACACTTGAGAAACCTCTACATCTCAGAAACTCCTTGTGGACCCGGGAATTTAATTTCCCTCAGCCACTCCATACATTATGACTGGTTATAGTGGAAAGGTAAACAGATTTTAATTAAATAATGCCAAAGGATGGTCCCCATAACCTCATCTCTACCAATTTTTAAATATCAAATTTATCACACAAAACTGAATTTGCAATGCGATGTTCAGAACTTCTAGAAACCAGAATTTCAGTTTTGAAATCTGTCTTCTGCACACCAAAAGCAATTCTTGAGTGTGCACACTGAGCAGTGACATTATAAGCTACACAGCTTCCTATTATGGTCACAGCTGCAGAGCCTCCTCCTCCCAAGGGAATGCACACTCAGGCAGGCTCAGAGGCTAAGGGTCTTTGTCCAGGTCACCACATAGTACCCAAAGAACCAATCTAGTTCACAGTCCCTCACAGTCTAATCAGATTGGACTCTGATTGCTTAGCCAGCCTGTTCTTCTTGGTGGCTGCCACAATCACAAATGCATGGCTTGTGGTCTCCCTCACAGCTCTCAGATGAACTGCATCAGAGGAGAATATGGAAAGAACCTGCAGCTACCTCCCACTGGTGCTGATCACTAAGCTGCCCAGAGGACTGTAGCAGCTCTCCTACTGGAAGAGTAGAGATTAAAAGACTCAGACAGCACAGGCCTTCCCAGCTCTGCCCTTCCTCCCCACACTAGGGGCAGACAGAGCCCTAGTATGGTAAATTTGTATTATTAGAATCTTCTACTTTTCCATGTGTGGACAGATCTTGGTACCACTTCTAGGAAAATAGCAAAAATATTTGATACTGGGCTAAGACAAGGAAGTTAGCTAAAAAAAAA
>NW_022196905.1:147864408-147868351 GCF_008632895.1 Mastomys coucha | reverse complement strand
AAAAAAAAAAAACAGGAATGTGTTCCTCATATCCTGTCATATCTTGATCATCTTGATAAGACCCTGAATACAAGGACCAAGGTAACTTCCTTTACACATTTTTTTCTTCCTTGACTAATTTGTTTAAGCCTTAGAACTGACCTTATTCTCTGTACCCAGGCAGTCGAGGTGTTCAGGGTCTGCTGGCAGATTTTCCAGCCTGATGAGGCTTGGAAAGATAAGAGGAGGTAGAACTGAGGCTCAAGGGAGGTACCTCTGGATACGAACAGATATTCTGTGTATATTTCAGGAAATTGTTTCTGTTAGTTTTTGGCTTTGCTTGCGATGGTACTGTGGGGTATAAAAGACTGTGAAAAATACACTCAAGGCTCTGGTTGCTGCTGGCTGCTGCTCCAGCAGTATTAACCAGCAGTCCTCCCAAATCTAACTCTTGGCTTTGCATCTTCTTTCTGCCTTTCCTATCTTTAATCCTTGCTCCCCATCAGAGACTGTTTGACTCATGCTGGGTGTAGGGGTCCAGTTCAAGGAAAGAAACTAGATTCAAGGATCTCCTTCTCCTACATCCTCGTTTCTCTCCTATCTGGTATTAGGGGGTGAAATGTGAAGGTGGGAGTTGGGGCTTCTGAGGAAGGGGATTAAGAGTGGGGAAAAGAAGACACAATAAAATAGCAAAGACCAGCTACACTGCTTAATGCTAAAAGAGGAGCCAGCCTAGAATGGGTATTGCATTCCACATATGCTGTCACTCTTAAGTCTCTTTTAAGTTCAGGTTCCAGATTAAGTTTTGAACAATTTAAATATAGACTGGAATGTTGCCACATTTTCTCTGCCCAATCACTTTAGGACAGTGACAGTCCTGTAATTGGACAGGAATAGGGAGGTGGAGCTAGAGTGCGAGGAGGAAAAAGGCAGAGAGCAGAAAGAGGAAGAGCTACTTCATCATGGAGACAGACGACGAGGATAACTCAGACCCTGCGTGTTTATACCAGGCTAAGGTTTTTACAAAATAGATTAATTGGGTTAAAATATTGTTTAATTATTTGGTTCAGAAATTTTTGTATTGGCATCTTGTAAATTGATATTATTATTATATAAGCCTGATTGGATATTAAAGCCTTAAGAGTCATGCTTTACATACTGAGTTCTAGGCTCCAGCTCAATGAATGATTGTAGGGGTGTGTAAAGCTATGCTCATGAGCAAGATGTTGTTGATAGCAGGGAGAGAATAGCAAGAGCCTGCAGGGACATGGTGTTGCTGGACAGTACCAGCTCAAGAACATGGCCCCCTAGGGAAAGAGAGTTTACAGGGTGGCTTCATTTTTTAATAATTCCCGCAACACTGGAGACTGCCAGACTAGCCACTTAGACAAATGAGAAATTACACAACAAGCATATTCCCAGGATCATCTGTAAGTACACCAGTGCCTAACACAGCAGAATAGTGACTAGAGACAGTGTGCTAAATGGAAGGTCCCACATGATGACATACATCAGGAAAGGAAACCATAGAAACTGTAAAACCTGGGGTGGGGAGATCTTACACAAGCTATTTCTTATCCTAACTAAGCTCCTTGAGAATACCATCTTGTATACAATTTACATGAGGGAAAAGGAAGGAGACGGGCGACATCTATGAAGTCAGCAGAAACTATGAGGTCAGCAGAAGCAGCATACAATGGGACACATGAAGGGGAAGTCTAATCAAACAGTGCTGCACAAGGAGCAACTCAGTGTCTCTCAAAAACATTTCCAACCAAGACTGTAATGCCCTTGGAACTGACAACCACATCCCCATATGGTGGGGAGAGTTGTGTTCTCAGAATCCGATGCAAGCCCTCCCAAAGGCCCTGGCTCCAGACCATTACCAGCTCTCCCAAGCATGTTCCTGGGTTCAGAAGGAGCTATGTCATTCTCCATACATGGGGACCTCAGAGGAAGTGTGGCTTGATCAGGCCAGTACTAAATACAACAGTGTTTTCTCTTCTTTTCTTTTCTTTTTTACCTTTTCACATGGTTGTCACTAGGTGTCATCTCACTGATGTGACTGAACTATGATTTTCTCAAGATGAAAACTGAACCTTTATGGCACACCAGGCCTCACTGTTGACTGTGATCCTGTAAATTCCCACTGAGCAGCTTGTTCAAGGCCTGCTCTTTGATATGGAGATGCTGCTAGTGGCTGGTTGTAAATCAAGTTTGTTTCCTTTGTGATGGTTTGGAGTCATATTTCTAGACAATCCAGGTGAACAAACATGTGTACCCTAGCTTCCTCATCTCTAACTACCCTGGTTAGCATATTACTTATCTGTGGCATGTTTTACAGGCAGTCCTCCCTCTGCTAAATTCTACTTTGTGAGCCTTACTAATTCCTAAGCTTTAGTAAATCCTTTACATTATCAGTTCTACTCTTTTACATCACAGCATGATGTTGGTTTGCTACCCAGCACATGAGACGCCTTTTACAACTTCCACCAAACTAACTCCAAATGGATTGTACACCTAAATATCAAATGCTAAGAACAGAACATGTAGAAACTTGGACTTTCTGAGTTTGGAATCATGCCAAGAATCCTCCTACACACAAGCCAAATGCTCTGCACAGATCCAACCCCCACAGTGAAGTTATTCAAGGCTACCACTGGGTCCCACGAGTGGCTAGGACCTAGGGGACCTCACACGAGGCCGCTGATTCCCAATTATCCCCGGGAAAGACCCTCCTCACCAGCTCGCGCTGCTCAGGACCCTGCATCTCCCCCTTGTTGGCAGTGACCCTGCGCTCACCATGTCGCAACTTCGGAGCTTGCCTGAGCACGCTCCACAGCATCCAGCAGCAGGACAGAGAGCACAGCACAGAAGACGATCCAAGCCTGCTCAGCTACTAAAAGAAACCAGCACCATGGCACCCGGAAAAACCGGCCTTCCGTTCTGACTGGCAGGTCCGCCTAAGGGCTCTGATTGGCCAGTAAGTCTTGAGTGACTCGAGCACTCCGTTAGATTAGAGTGTGCTGAAGGTACAGAGTAGAGGTTCTCAGCCCAAGCTTCAAGTCCAGGGCTGGATCTTTTCCAGATCTACATGTATGTGCGTTTCTATGTACTTCTGCCTGTCCTCCAATAGCCTTACCATCTGTCTTCCTGTCCATCCCCAGGAAGGACCTATGATCCACCTACCAACTGCTCAGTAGCTTGCTCCTCCCCCATGTGGGCAGTGACCCTGTGCTTGCCAGGTGCCGCCTTCTGCCCTAGCTTCCTTCACTCCATAGGCTGTCCTACAAGCAGAAACGTGCGTAGGATATTAACAATTAAAGAGAGATTTTCCGGGAACAATGTTTTTTTTTTTCCTTGCTGTTGGGATTCAGACTCGGGACCTGCGGCTGACTTGCATATACTTAGCACATCAAAACCGGCTGGGTAGAGCCTTTCAGCAGCCTAGGGCAAACCAGATTTACCTTGAAACCAAGACTGTAAATGAAAAGGTAGGGGGTGAGAGAATGAAGCCAAGACAAAGGTTCTGATCAAGGCTCAAAGTTTATAAGCTTTGCATTTATAAAGGATAAAAACATAAAACTCATCCCCTTCTTCTGCTGGAGTATGTTGTAGAGCAAGGTCAGAGCAGGCAGCCAAAACACCTAAGTTCCCTTGGGAACCTGCAACTGCAACCAAGACAGATGTGTCTCTGTCCAGGTTGTTAAAGCCTGTGGTGGTGAATATTTAAGGTCTGCTAGTCTGTTCAAGGCTGGGAAGGTTACAATTTTCCCTTTTTGTTTTCAAAAGTCAATTTTCCAGAGTGTGATGTGTATGTTCAATAATTCCTTATCCCATTGGATTATAAGGAATTACAGTTTTGTGTTTAATACCAAATTAAATAAAATTATATGAAGTTGTTTCCAGTATACTCTGGCCCATTATCTTTCTTGATGATGTTAGGCAATACTATAGCATTAAA
>NW_022196905.1:147861989-147863214 GCF_008632895.1 Mastomys coucha | reverse complement strand
AACAAATTGTTTTTCAATAGCTCTCTCTACTTGTTGTGAGGCCAACAACCCTTCTGAAGTTAAGACTCAAGGAGAGGCAGGATCAGCACTCCCCCTAGTCATCAAATAATATCAAATACGGGTTTCAATTCTCCTGTCATAAGCTTTAAATAAGGATGAAGCCAATTAATATCATCTAACAGCTTTGAGAATCATTTATAGGTTTTAAATTGTCCCTATGGATTATTATCTTCTGAGGAAAAACAGCTTGATTTATAAGCCTAAAGCCTAGATAATTATAAGGATCTTGCGTTTGCGCTTTTTCTGGAGCTATTTGTAATCTGTTATCAGGTAATGCCTGTTGTAAACCTGATCTTAACCCAGGGTTTCTACCCATCCTCTGACCATTTAGTTCCTGGATAAAAGATGCATACAACCTTTATATTTATAACCAGCCTTATTTAGCATAAGAGCTAGGCAGATAGCTATACTCTATACTATTATACATATTTATCAGCCAATAATTCCATTATGTAATTTGCCACGCTTTTGTCTGGGCTGCTCTTCACTCTAATTACCCAACTCACATGGCCATTACTTTAAGATTCTTACTTCATGGTGGCTTCTCCTCTATTTACCATCTTCTATCTACCTCTGTCATGGCCTCCTCCCCTCCCCAGGCCAGGAACACCAGGAAATGCCTATCTCAATTCTGCTCAGCTTTTGACTATAGGCACTTAATTATTTACAATTCAGAAATAACTTGGAGGCAAGGTCACATAATGTCACTTGGGTCTACATTCAGGCCCTCTCATCTCTGGAACAATCAGGTCATGTGTGCCTTCCTGCACTTAGCATTACAATAGAAGCAAGGCTGCAGATCTGGGTCTGGGGCAGCAGAGATGGAATATAGAGTTTAGTAAGTAATAACTCAGAAATATCATAAGAGATTACATCAGCCACAAGGAGGTTAGGGAACGGCCCAGTCATTCATCTCTTTAAGATATTAAAATATAAAGCCTGTGTATGTGTGTCTTTCATTTGGGAACCCTGAATATTAGGGCATGTATTTCAATTTATGACTTGATTTTTTGTGTGAACTTGTGATGAACTTTGTAACACATGATCGTGTATTCTGAAAGATGTATAAATACCAAGGACAAAGAGATGAGAGGCAAATAGAGTTTTTTCCTTTTCCCCTCCTGGAAGAATCTTTTTTCCCTTACTACATTTTTACCCCCTTTCC
>NW_022196905.1:147860402-147861011 GCF_008632895.1 Mastomys coucha | reverse complement strand
ATGTGTGCGGAATACCCATTTACATAAGTTTATCAAGATTCTTATATTACTTCCATGGCTGCTGTTCAGTTCCTATTGTGCTTTCACTTGGTGATAGGTATTTTTCTGTAGAAACATATAGTTTCAGATGTCCTTAATGTATGCGGTCCTTATTCATTTAAATATACGGCAGTATGTGATACTATAACGGGCTTTTCCTTAATTAAATCACTTGAGATGCAACACTCACTTTTATTCAGGATCTTTAAATTGAGAATATAAACCTTTGATCTATATATTTAGAGATGGGAGGAAGACCCAGCTTTAATCTGGGTCACACCACCACCTGCTGACACACATAAGAAGGTAGTTCCTTCTTTTTTCCTGCTTGCCCTCACACTCCCTATCAAATCCATTACATCATTTGCATTAGAGCCAGCTTCTTCAGGTTTCTGGTGTATACATTTCAAAGTACTACAAGGGTAGAAGTCTGAGGTATACAAAATTACCCACTGATGCATCCCTGATGACTCTATGGAATCTACCATTTGTCCATTTTGGGATTCCATCCACAAACTGTCATTCTGTTCCCTGATATTTCCAGCACTTAATGTAAACTACTGCCACTTT
>NW_022196905.1:147843101-147857073 GCF_008632895.1 Mastomys coucha | reverse complement strand
AAAAAAAAAAAAAAAAGAATGGTGAAGATCACCATTCAAGCTCAAGGATGTGAAGAAAGAGGAACACTTCTCCACTGACAGTCGGAATGTAAACTCGTACAAATATTCTGGAAATTAACTTGGTGGTTTTTGATAAGTTTGGGTATAGTGGTACCTTAAGACTCAGCTATTCCACTTCTGAGCATATACCCAAATGATGCCCCACCATCCTACAAGGACACTTGCTCTACTATGTTCATAGCAGCTTATTCATAATAGCCAAGATCTGGAAACAACCAGATGTCTCTCAACTGTAGAATGGATAAAGAAAAAGTGGTTCATTTACACAATGGAATACTACTTGGCCATTAAATACAAGGACATTGTCAATTTTACACTCAAGTGGATGGATCCAGAAAATATCATCCTGAGTGAGGTAACCCAGACACAAAAGCACATGGATAGTATGTACACACTTAAAGTAGGTATTAACCATAAAGTACAGGATACCCATTTTCTACTCCATGGGCCCAAGGAAGGCAAAAAATAAGGAGGATCCAAGAGAGGATGGTTGAATCTATCGTGTATGGAAAAACAAAATAGATATTGGAGGTGGATTGAAGGAAGGAACTGTGTGGGAGAAGGGCACGGGAGAAGAGGGAAGCAGGAGGGATCAGATATAAGGAGAGCATGGGAGAGAGAAGGAAATTGGCATGGGGAGTAATGTCTAGGATTTGTCAGACACTTGGAATGGGGGAGGCTCCAGAGAGTCTATGAGGATGAATCTGGCTGAGACTCCTAACTTCACAGGATACAAACTTGGAAGTGACCACTTCCTGTAGCTAGGCAGGATTCCTAGTGAAGAGACAAGGACAGCAACCCACCCACAAATCCTGTGAGCCAAAATGTGTCCTCTCTACAAGATGTGCAGGAACAAAGGACAGAGAGGGAGCAAATGACCAGCCAATGACTGCCCCAAATTGAGACATACCCTATGGGCCAAAACCAATACCTGACATTATTAATGATACTCTGTTATGCTTGCAAATAGAAACCTTCCATAACTGTCCTCTAAGAGGATCCATGAAGCAGCCAATGAAAAAAGACGAAGAGACCTTCAGCCAAAAATTTAGATGGAGTTCTAAATTTCAAAGTAATAAAAAGCCACAAATCCACATTCCTCCTACAACCAGTCCCACCTTTCTCATACTAATTTATGTCATAATTCCATTCTATTTATTCATGTGTAAAGATACCCTGACCAAATCAACTTTTGATGTCTGAGATCTACACATGATCTTCAGGGCTCCTCTAAAGGGCTGGTGTCACTTCTCCAGATCTGCCCTCTGTAGCACTCTAAGCTCAGGTTGATCCATTCCACTGCTGCTGTTGTTCTTGGTGATCATCCCATGTTGCTGGCGTCTACAGCATACTGGGGACAATATATTGCGACTAGGCTTCACCAATAGCCCCTCATAGGCTCTCTTCATGTTGCCAAGCCTCAACTCCTTTGCATGACCTCTTCAGTCCTGGGCTGTCAACTGAAACTGAGGCTGTACCTTCACCAATGACCTTCCATTGTCTCTTACAGTCCCAAGCCTCAGCTGGTCTTCATGATCCCTTCAAACCTTCAAAACCACTACCACCTGGGTGATTCCTATACATTACCAAGTACAGCTGTAGCACAAGGTATAATCTTGGCTCTCTCTGGAACAAAGCTTCTTTGTGCTCCCAGAAAATACTTCCCAGAAGATTTCACCTCAGTGATGCTGATCTCTTATTAAGCACCACTAATTTCTTAGCTCCAGCTAACCAGAATCAATATTCTCAGGAGTCCTTTCTATTTTTCACTGTGAAGCCAGATCAACATGGGTGCAGCTGCCATGTTCTGATGCTTGCTGGGGCTGGAACATGGTCCCCCTTATTCTATTATCAGCTTTTTGTTTTCACATTCCCTCTCTGCTTAAACTTAGCTTTCCTGGAACTTGCTCTGTACATTGTCCTTGAACTCAGAAATCTGCATGGCTCTGTATCCTGTAATGCTGGGATTAAAGGCATGTACTACCATGTCTGGATTTAAACTTTCCTTCATCTGGAACCTGCTTTGTCCCAGGATAACCTTGCACTCAGAGATCTGTTTGGCTTTTAATTCTTGATTTCAAAATGTGTACCACCATGCCTGGATCTAAATTATTTATATGGGATTTTGTCCCCAAATCCTTAATACATTACCTCCTAGAACATAGGATTCAGCTCCATTTCACTTCCTAGCACCCCTTTAATACTTGAACCATATATTTTATATTTTTTTCTTTTCTAAGCTTGCTATGCTTGTTCAAAATGGTCTTCAATGAGGCTTAACGAAACAACAAAGTCTCTGCTGGGCTTTTTTGAAACTTCCTTTGTCAATGCATTTAATATAAAGCTCTGTACCTTAGCCTCAGGCAAAAATCAGCTGCGTTCTTCACCAAAATACTGTAAATACGCTCTCTAGACCACTACAGAAGTTCTTCCCCACTAAAACCTCTTGGGTGAGGTCTGCACAATTCAAATCACTCTCGGTAACAAAATCTTCCATATTCCTACTAGGATAGTCCATTAAGCCCCATCTAAAGTATCCCAGTGCTTTCCAAAACCAAAGTCCCCAAATGCACATTCTTCCAAACAAAAGCATAATCAGTCCTAAGTCAGTACCCAAGTCCCTCATACCAACTTCTGTCTTGGGGTTTTACTGCTATGAATAGACACCATGACTAAGGCAAATCTTATAAAGAACAACATTTAATAGAACCTGGCTTACAGGTTCAGAGGTTCAGTCTAGTATTATCAAGGCAAGTGCATGGCAGTATCTAGGCAGGCCTGGTGTAGGAGGAGCTGAGAGTTCTACATCTTCATTTAAAGACTGCTAGCAGAATACTGACTCTCAGGCAGCTAGGACAGGAGAGTAAAGACCACACCCACAAGGCTACACCTACTCCAACCAGGCCATAACTCCCAACAGTGCCAAGCATGTACAAACCATCTCAAGGAGTATTGGCATTAGCTCTTCATTGAATGTCTGATAGACTTGTACACTAAAAGCATCTGGCCCTAGAGTGTTTTTAGCTGGAAAATTTTTATGATTGTCTCTACTGTGGGGGGTTGTTTTGGGACTATTTAGATAGTTTACCTAATTGTGATTTAAAGTTGCCATGAGTTATCTATCTAGAAATTCATGAATGTAGTGCAAATTTTCATTGTTGTAGAATAATGGCTTTGGAAGTAAGACCAAATGATTTTTTTGGACCTCCTCAGTTTCTATTGTTATGTCTCCATTTTCATTCCAGATATTGTCACTTTGGATACCATCTCTGTGCTTTTTAGTTAGTTTAGGTAAGGGGTTTGTCTATCTTGCAGCTTTTTGCAAGAAAACAGCTCTTGGTCTCATTGATTCCTTGTATTGTTCTCTTTGTTTATAATTGGTTAATTTCAGCTGAGTTTGAGTATTTCTTGCTACCTACTCCTTTTGGGTGTGTTTAATTAATTTTGTTTGAGAGCTTTCAGATGTGCTATAATTCTAGGAAGTCTTTAAATACTTAACTTTTTCCATGAGTAAGTTATCATTGAATAGAGAGTTGTTCAGTTGCCATGAGTATGTGAGCTTTCTTTTCTCCAGCCTTAGTCTGTGGTGATCTGATAGAATAGAAATGGAATAATTTCAATCTTCTTGTTTCCATTGGGGGTTGTTTTATCCCAATTTTATGGTCAATTTTGGACAAAGTTCTATAATATTCACACTATTATTGTGTGGGGGTCAATATGTGGTTTGAGCTGTAGTAAAGTTCTTTTGTTGAATGTATGCACCTTTGAATTTGGGACATACATGATTTTAATTGAGATGTCAATTTGTTGGATTTTTTTCCTTTGATGAATATAAAGTTACTTTTCTTTGAAAGTCTATTTTATGAGATATTAGAATGGCTATTCCATCTTGTTTCTTGAGTCTGTTTGCTTGGAAACCTAGTTTGTAGCCCTTTACTCTGCTGTAATGTCTATCTTTGTCGTTGAACTACGTTTCTTGTATGCAGCAGATGCTGCTTACAAATCCAGGCTGATAGCCAGTGTCTATTTATTGGTGAATTGAGACAATTGAAGTTGAAAGGTATTAATGATGAATTTTTCTAATTTTTGTATTGGAGGTGAAAGTGTGGGTGTTTGTATGTGTCTGTGTGTGTGTGTGATGCTGTTCTTTTGATTTTGCTGTGACATGATTAATTTCTTTTGTTTTCTTAGATGTGGTTCTCCCCCATGCATTGCAGTTTTTCAGCTAGTATCTTCTATAAGGCTGGATTAGGAAGATACTGTTTAAATTTGGTTTGGTCATAAAATGTGTTGGTTACACTATATATGGTGATTGAGAATTTTGCTGGTTATATAAGTTGGGCTGGCATTTATGGTCTCTTAGAGTATGTAAGACAACTGTTCATGGTGTTTAGGCTTTTAGGGCCTCTGTTGAGAAGACAGGTGTAATTCTGATAGGCCTGCCTTTATATGTCACTTGGCCTTTTTTCCCTTGCAGAGTATAATATTCTATCTTCTGTACATTTACTATTCAGATTATTATGTACTGGGAGTATTTTCATATTTGTTCCAACTTATTTGGTGTTTTGTAAGAGTCTTTCATGTTTATAGCCATCTCTTTCTTTAGGTTAGAAAAGCTTTCTACTATGATTTGTTGCTGATGGTTTCTGTCCCTTTGAAATGGGAATCTTTACCCTCTTCTTACCTTATACTTCTTAAGTTTTTTTCTTTCATTGTGTCCTAAATTTCCTAGATTCTTTGTCTTAGGAAATGTTTACATTTGGCCTTTTATTTCACCTATGCATCCATTTCTTTTATTGTATTTTTTTATTCCTGAGAATAGTTGCCTTTCTGACTGCATTTTCCTGTATTTCGTTAAGGGATGTATTTGGTTCCTCTTTAAGAACTTCTACCTGTTTGACTGTGTGTTTTTCTGTATTTCTCTATGGCAATTCATTATATGCTCTTTTGAGACCTCTATCATCCTTCCAGTTTCTGTTGGCACCAAGAGCTGACCTTGTGTCACAGCTCTCAATACCCAAATTCTTCCCAGAGAGAACTGATCTCCCAGAAGGACTGACACATAGGCTTTCAGGAGGGAAAAGCCAGTGTCAGAGACAGCAAGAGTAGCTAACAGCAGATATAACCAGATGGCAAGAGGCAAGGGCAAGAACATAAGCAACAGAAACCAAGATTACTTGGCCCTATCAGAACACAGTTCTCCCATCAGAGCAAGCCCTGAATACCCCAACACACTGGAAGAGCAAGAATATGATTTAAAATCACATCTCATGATGATGATAGAGTACTTTAAGAAGGACATAAACAACTCCCTTAAATAAATACAATAGAACACAAGTAAACATGTGGAAGCCATTCAAGAGGAAACAACAACAAAAAAAAGCCCTTAAAGAATTACAGAAAAAACAAAAAACAGCAGGTGAAGGAATTGAACAAGATGATCCAAGATCTAAAAATGGAAATAAAAACAATAAAGAAATCACAAAGGAAGAAAAACCTGGAGACAGAAAACCAAGGAAAGAGATCAGGATACACAGATGAATACATCATGAATACACTACAAGAGATAGAACAGAGACTCTCAGATGCAGAACATACCATAAAAAACATTGACACAACAGTCAAAGAAGATGCAAAATGCAAAATTTCCTAACCCAAAACATCCAGAAAATCCAGGACACAATGAGAAGACCAAACCTAAGGATAATAGGTACAGAAGAGAACAAAGATTCCCAACTTAACGGACCACTAAATATCTTCAACAAAATTATAGAAGAAAACATACTTAACCTAAAGAAAGAGATGCCCATGAACTTACAAGAAGCCCACAGAACTCTAAATAGATTGGACCAGAAAAGAAATTCCTCCTGTCACATAATAGTCAAAACACCAAATGAGCAAAACAAAAAAAGAATATTGAAAGCAGTAAGGGAAAAAGGTCAAGTAACATATAAAGGCAGACCTATCAACAAATGGTCCCAAGAAACAAGCTGGAGTCGCCATTCTAATTTTGAATAAAACTCACTTTCAAGCAAAAGTTATAAAAAAGATAAGGAAGGTCACTTCATACTCATCAAAAAAAACCAACAAAAACAAAAACTACCAAGAAGACCTCTCAATTCTAAACCGCTATGCTCCAAATGCAAGGGAATCTGCATGCATAAAAGAAAAGAAACATTACTAAAGTTGAAAGCACACATTGAACTTCACACAATAATACTGGAAGACTTCACCCCATTCTCATCAATGACAGATCATAGAAACACATACTAAACAGAGACACACGGAAACTAACAGAAGTTATGAACCAAATGGATTTAACAGATATCTATAGAACATTTTATCCTAAATCAAAGGAATACACCTTCTTTTCGGCACCTCAGTACCTTCTTCAAAACTGACTATATAATAAGTCACAAATCAGACTTCAACCGATAAAAGAAGATTGAAATAATCCCATGTATCCTATCAGATCACCAAAAACTAAAATCCACATACACATGGAAGCCAAAAAACGCCCTACTCAATTAGAATTGATCAAGAAAGAAAGAAAGAAGGAAGGAAGGAAAAAAAGAAAGAGAGAGAGAAAGAAAGAAAGGAAGGAAGAAAGAGAGAAAGACAGAGAGAGAAGTTAAAGACTTTTTACAATTTAATGAAAATGAAGGCACAGCATACCCAAACTTATGGGAAAATATGAAAGCAGTGCTAAGAGGAAAACTCATAGCTCTGAGCGACTCCAAAAAGAAAATGGAGAGACAATATACTACCAGCTTAAGAGTGCAACTGAAAGGTCTAGAACGAAAGAAGTAAATACATTCAAGAGGAGTAGATGGCAAGAACTAATCAAACTCAGGGTTGAAATCAGTCAAATAGAAAAAAAAAGAACCATATAAAGAATCAACAAAACCAGCAGATGGTTCTTTGAGAAAATCAACAAGATAGATAAACCCTTGGCCAAACCAACCACAGGGCACAGAGACAGTATCCAAATTAACAAAATCAGAAGGAAAAGGGAGATATAACAACAGAATCAGGAAATTCAAAAATCATCAGATCCTACTACAAAAGCCTACACTCAACAAAGTTAAAAAATCTGGATGAAGTGGATACTTTTCTAGACAGATACCAGGTACCAAAGTTAAATCAGGATCATATAAACCACATAAACAGCCCCATAAACCCTAAAGAAATAGAAGCAGCCATTAAAGGTCTGCTAACAAAAAATACCCCAGACCCCATGGGTTTAGTACAGAATTCTATCATAAGCTGTGGGAGGCTGTAGTTGCAACAAGAGACAGGGGCCAAAGGGGCATGGCCAAACACCTGCCATTTCTTGCAGGAAGAGTAGCCTGTCCTGTCTCCAGGGTTCTAAACCTGAGCTCAACGAGGGACCAGGCTAACTATCACAGCTCACTACCCCACAACTCCCCCTTTTTCTTTTTATAAGGGAGAGGTGTCATCAGAATAACTGTCTCCTATGTTGGGAACAGCTTGATACTGAACCAAGACCTGATTGGTAGTGATTTTTGCAATGCTACTCATCTGCTGCTTTTGAAACTGAAGGACACAGGATGGCAAGAGAAGCAAGGCTCCAGTGGGTAGTATGGGGCCAGGGAGGGGAAGAATCTAGGCTACCAAGGGGTTAGAGTACAAAGGGGAAGGGGTGTTGGGAGTATATCATTCCCGGAGATTTCCTTGGAACCTCTTTGAGCATTTGTATTTCTTGTTCTACCAGCCCAGATTCATTGACATTCCTCCTCCAGAAAAACCCAAACCCCTCTTTATTCTGCAGTCAGTAAGTTCAGGGCTCTTTGGATGGTCTGCAAACACTGCCATGTGACTCTTAAGGTTTTCATCTCTACTCTATCCATATGTGTCTGGGTTAAATTAAACACTAGTGTTTAAATGAAATAAACACCATCTGAAGCTAGAGGTAAACACCTTGGAAACTTCTCTTATACCTCTTAACACATTGGGGTTGGTCCTTGCAACCAAGGATTATTGACTCTGTTAGAGCATCTCTTGGAGTCCTTTTCTGGCTTCAGGATGCCTTTACTGTGCTTTAAGCGCTAGTCCCTCTTGGTCCTTTTGGTGCCTATTATTGTCTCATGTAAAACAGGCTGCTTTATAACTAATGCCTAAACTTACTCCATACCCCTATAATAGTGGGCTTCCAGGAGGTAGCAAGAGTGGAGGCACAACTGTACTGTCTGAGTCTACTTCTCAATAATGTCATCACTTAGCAATTTCCCAAAGACCACACAGTTAATTTGTAGCTCAGGGTTCCACATCCATGGATTTCTGCTTGAAAAATCTGGGCAGGATATACACACCTATAATCTCAGCCTTCAAGAGGTAGAGGTGGGAGGATTTTTAATCCAAGACTACTCTAAACTACAGATGAGATTCTATCTTAATACATCACTGTCCTGGGGGCGGGAAAGAAAGAAATTGGAAGGAAAAGGAGATGTAGAAGAATATACAAAGGAAAAATGGAAGGAGAGAAGGAAGAAGAGACTATTTAAAACATGTTATTTCTTTTGTCAACCATGCAGAGAACTATGTGCTTGTCAGTTTCTCTCCAGTGTGGTATGTTTGATGCTGTTTGTCTTCATTTGGGTTCTTTTTGCTGTGAAAAGATACCATGACCAAGGCAACTCTTATAAAGGACATTTAATTGGGGGTAGTATACAGATTCAGAAGTTCAGTCTAATATCATCAAGGCGGAAAAAACAGCACTGTCCAAGCAGACATGGTGCTGGAGGAGACAAGAGTTCTACATCTTGATCAGAAGGCGGCCAGAGGACTCTTCAGCCCTGGGTGGAGGTTAAGCTTAGGATCTCAGAGTCTAACAGCACAGTGACATACTTTCTCAAACATCACATCTACTCCAGAAAGAACATACTTCCTAATACTGCCACTTGCCGTGGGCCAAGTATATTTAAACCACAACACCTTTCAAGATCACTGTAAAGGCTTTATACAACATTGGTTATATTCATAGGGTTATTCTTTAGTATGTGCTCTTTAACGTAATTGGAGGTGACTTGATGGTGAATAGGCTTTACAATATTCTCTACATTAGGAAGGTTTATTTCCAGTATGAATTCTTTCATGTTTCTTAAGAGAATTCTGAGTTACAAAGGCTTTACCACAATGAACACATTCATAAGGTTTATCTCCAGTATGAATTCTTTCATGTTTCTTAAGATAATTCTGAGTTACAAAGGCTTTACCACAATGAACACATTCGTAAGGTTTCTCTCCAGTATGTATTCTTTTATGAATGTGGAAATAACTTTGATTTGCAAAGGCTTTGCCACATTGATCACATTCATAGGGCTTCTCTCCAGTATGTATTCTTTTATGTATTTGAAGAGTACTCTGATATCCAAAGACTTTACCACACTGATCACATTTGTAAGGTTTCTCTCCAGTATGTGTTTTTTTATGCGTTTTGACATGACTGTGTCGTGCAAACGCTTTACCACATTCATTACATTTGTAAGGTTTCTCTCCAGTATGAAGTTTTTCATGTGCTTGAAATTCATAATAAGAGACAAAGGATTTACTACATTGCTTACATTCATAGGGTTTCTCTCCAGTATGTATTCTTTCATGTGCTTGTAAAGAACTTTGATATGCAAAGCCTTTGCCACATTGATTACATTCATAGAAATTACCTCCAGTATGTGTTGCTTTATGTGTTCGGAGACTAGCATTACATATAAAGGCTTTACCACATTCATTACATTTGTAAGGTTTCTCTCCAGTATGAATTCTTTCATGTTTTCGAAGTTGACCATGAGAGGAAAAGCATTTACTACACTGTTTACATTCATAGGATTTCTCTCCAGTATGTAATCTTTTATGTCCTTGTAAAGTACATTGATATGCAAAGGCTTTGCCACACTGATTACATTTGTAAGGTTTCTCTCCAGTATGAATTCTTTCATGTTTTTTAAGAACATTCTGACCCCCAAAGGCTTTACCACATTGAACACATTTGTAAGGTTTCTCTCCAGTATGTATTCTCTTATGTACTTGGAGATGAGAACGAAGTGCAAAGGATTTACCACAGCAATTACATTCATAAGGTTTCTCACCAGTATGCGTTACTATATGCACTTTGAGATGAGACTTCTGTGCAAAGGCTTTACCGCATTGACCACATTCATAAGGTTTCTCTCCTGAATGGGTCCTTTTATGTATTTGGAGACTATTATCCACTGCAAAGGCTTTACCACATTGATCACATTTGTAAGGTTTCTCACCGGTATGTGTTACTATATGCACTTTGAGATGAGACTGTTGTGCAAAGGCTTTACCACATTGATCACATTCATAAGGTTTCTCTCCAGTATGTGTCCTTTTATGTACTCGGAGAGTACTGGGTTGAGAAAAGGCTTTATCACATTGGTTACATTTGTAGTGTTTCTTTCCAGTATGTATTACTTTATGCATTTGGAGACTACTGTGATGTACAAAGCCATCCCTATAAGGAATACGTTCAGATGGTTTCACTCGAGTGGGACTTCTTTCATGCCTGTAAAGATAATAGGCACATATGAAAGCTTTACAGCATTCACTAACCAATAAATCTTTTTATTTGTAGGAATGAATTTTGCAATTTTGTCTAATTGTAAAGAGAAAGCACATCTTAAGATTTTTATCACTTTGTTTACATTCATGGTTTCCCCTTCATTATGATTTGTTTTGCATACCTGGAATGATACAAGGGTTATTACATGGCTCAAGTTTATAGCATCCTTTTTCTATATGAGATTTGGGACCCATTTGAAGAGAAATGGAAGAGCTCAGAGCTTTACCACAGACTACATTCATGAATTTTCTTATATTGTAAAATGCACTACAATACTACATTGGCAAGGTAAACCAGGAGAAACAGAAAAGAATTTCCACAATCGTAGTAGTCATAGGGATTTTCTACAGTGTGAGTTTATGGATATATTCTCAACTGAAGTTGGAAAAGAACTAATTATAAAGTTGTATCACACTGAGAAAGTTTGCTCAAATGTGGACTACTACATGTATTTTAATTTTTCTTAGAAAGAGAGAGGTACACTGCTCACTTCAATATCCCTATGCTCACATGGCTCGTATCCACTGTGACACCAGACATACCTATTAACAATAGAATAACAAAAGAAGGACTTCCACATTGCATTCACGCACTTTGGCTGTTTGTTCATCATAGACATGTGGTATAGGAATGAAATTTACTCCTCAACAACATTCTAGACTCTCATAAACTGCCTTCTCACTTAAACTTAGCAACGTTACCATATGAGTAATCAGATTTACTATGGAATATTTGCTTATTAGAAACATATACTTATCACCTAATATATATCTTTGGCAATATGTGAGTGCTATGAGAAGAGACTGGAAATTCTACAGAGTAGCCGTAACATGTCTATGATTCAAATGGTAATATCTTTTAAGGCATTGTTTCCTTGTCTTCTCTTTTAGAGAAATGCCTTGAAAACACAAATCAGACATCTGACACTGAGGTATGTGGATTTGTGAGAATTTAATAATCAATATACTTGAAGCGGTGCTTTTTTTATTTTTAATACTGTTGCTTTTCTTTAAAAGTTCCAGGACACGTTAACATTTTTTCAGAGGCATATTCATACCAACTTGCACATAAAATTACCTTCCATGTCTTCTGGAACTTGGACAATGTTCTTCAATAGTAAGGTCTTCCCAATTGTAGCCTAAAATATAGTACCAGAAGATGTATGATATATTATTGGAAATTAGGCAAATTTAAATTACTTTCTTTAGTAAACTTTATTTAGCCACCTCATTCTTCCTCATTCTCAATTGACATTACAGAAAAGCGTCAATAATAAAGAAACAGTTGTTTCCCTTTTTAAAAAGTTAGACAAAATTCATAGTCTTACCTACAGCATTGAGGTTCCAGTAGGTCTCCAGCATCATATCTTTGTAGAGATTCTTCTGTGGAGGACTCAGCAACACCCATTCTTCTCGAGTGAAGTTCACATGCACATCATCATAGGTCAATGCATCCTAAAATATTCCATATATGTGTAAAACAGAAACCATGATACCAGCATCACTGTAAAAGTATGCTTCATTGTTAATATATTTGTATGATTCTGGTGCTTTCCCCACTGATTTCAGAACCAAGAAATTCTAATGTAATAACCAAGTCATCTTAGAAGGAACCTGAGTAATAAAGTTCACTTCTGTCATTTCTTTGCTCCTTGAATAGGATATAGCCTTGCAAGAGAAATTCTAGATGCCCCTATCCCTGAAACTTCTTATACATCTCTCAGTTTAGTTACTTGTCCTCCCTGAATGCAGCTCTCCTTGGCAGGTGTCTCATAGCTTAGGAATCTCAACATCTGTGGTCTCAAAATGCATCTCAGGCTTCATCTTCACAGGTTCATGCAATGTACTCTTACAGTATCCTCCCTCACCGGGGCTCTGACTCTGGCAAACATAGATGGCTGGAACACTACTGGACTTAAAACTCAGGGGAAGAATCCACGACCTTAAATTTTACATCTTTCTTATTTTCAGAACTTGAATGCCCCTGTCAAGTTTGGATTCTAAATTAGGATGGACTTTCCCATTCTTGAACCACAGTTGTACCAGGTTTTGTATGAAGTTCACAGTTGTACCAGGTTTTGTATGAAGTTCCTTCGAGGGACTAGGCATCACTTTGCCTACCCCACTTTCCATTCATTGAAGGCATAACAGGAGTGTGTGTTCCTTTAGGACACCTTCTTAGGCTTTCAATCCTGAATCCAGGCCTCTGTCTCAGCATTTGGCTGTCATTTGAAACTACACAGCACTATTTTTCACTACAAACCACAGACTTTGTTTAATTTCAGCCCAACTTGTTGTTTATTGTTTTTCATTTTAGTCTTGAATGAGTTACTAGGAATAATCTTCCAGTGGATTCAATATTCCACTTAAGAACTACATCCAGGGCTAGCGAGATGGCTCAGCAGGTAGGAGCACTGACTGGTCTTCCGAAGGTCCTGAGTTCGGATCCCAGCAACCACATGGTGGCTCACAACCACCTATAAGGAGATCTGACACCCTCTTCTGGTGCATCTGAAGACAGCTGCAGTAAATTACTCCAGAGCAAGCACAGCTGGCAGAGGTTGAGTTCAAGAGCAGCCACACACGATGGCTCACAGCCACCTGTACAGCTACAATGTACTCATACACATAAAATGGCATGGGCAGAATAAGAAAGATTTTGGGTCAAATTACCACACAAGTGACCCCTACCTAAATTTTTCATGGAATCTAATTTCAACTGGAATCCTATGACCTCAACTTCTGTCAGCATTACTTGAAATACTCAAATCTTCCATATGTTACAACAGCCAATTAAGCTGTGAGTACAGAGTCTATGCTGTTTGCCATCTCAGTTCCTCTTGTCTTCTACACTCCTCCAAAGTAGAGAACATTTCCCGTCTCTGTCCAGTAACAAAATCACTTTTCCCCCCCTTGGTTCTTGTTACTCTCCTACTTTGATTAAATCCTCTAACCAAAAGCAACTCAGGTAATGAACAGGTTCAAACAACTGATGGACTGCCAGATCACGGTTTGGAAGCTTAGGATAGAAACTCAAGCTTCAAGAAAATAAGACAAAAACCATAGACAAACATTGTTTCCTGCCTTCCCTTCTTGCTTGGTCACTGTCTCATGCTCAGCTACCTCTCTTATGTAGCCCAGGCCCACTTGCCTAGGGATCTTGCCACTCTCAGTGGAAGAGCCTTCCCACATCAGTCACCATACAACACAATCTATCAGGGACACAGCATTCAGCCATTTTGATAAGGGCATGACCTCAAGTGAGGCTCCCTCAGATGAGTACAACATCTCTAAAATGCTGACAACTGAA
>NW_022196905.1:147840128-147842684 GCF_008632895.1 Mastomys coucha | reverse complement strand
GTGTACTATTTCTCCTCTTTGCCAATAGTAGAAAGTAGATTAGAAGTGGCAAAAACCTGGTCAATTGGGCATAGAGGCAGCCTAAGGAATGGAAAAAGATTTTTTTAACCAAATCCACATCTTATAGAAGCCTAATATACAAAATATATAAAGACCTCAAGAAATTAGGCTTACCAAAGCATGAAATTCAATAAAAGAAATGGGGTATAGATATAAACAAAGAATTCTCAACAGTGGAATCTTAAAAAGCTGAGAAATACTTAAGGAAAACATCACCATCTTAGCCATCAGGGAAATGCAAATCAAGACTACTTTGAGAATCTATCTTGTACAAGTCAGAATGGTTAACATCAAAAATACAATTGATAGCTCATGCTGGCAAGGATGTGGAGAAAGGGGAACAACGCTACTCTCCACGGCTCATGGGGTCCAAACTAATATAGCCACCATGGAAGTCAGTATTTCCTCAGAATCGTGGTTCCTCATAACACTGAGAATCCATCCCTCTCCAAACCCAGCTACACTGCTCTTGGGAATGTACCCAAAAGGTGCTCCACCCTACCACAAGGACATTTGCTCAACTATGTTCATAGCATATTCATTCATATTAGCCAGGAACTGGAAACAACCTAGAGGTACTTCAACTGAAGAATGGATAAACAAAAAATGTGGGACATTTGTACAATGGAGCAAAACTCAGACATTTTAAAAAAATGACATTGTGAATTTGCATGCAACTGAATGTAACAACGACGAAAAAAACGCACCTTAAGTCACCCACAACAAGAATGACAAACATGGAATGCATTCAATTATAAGTGGATATTACCTCTTAGGTAAATAATAATCAAGGTATACCCCACAAACCCAGAGGCTAGATAAAGAGGTGGGCTATAGAGGGAAGCACAGATCTCCTTCTGAAGGGGAAATAGAGTAGTTTCTGTGAGTAGACTGGGGTTTGATGGGAACAGGGAAGGGGAGGGTCAGTTGCAGGATGCAGGGTTAAAGCACAATACAGGGAGAAACAGCTGGAATTAGGGGTCATTTGGGGCTAGACTAAAAACCCAGTACAATAGCAACTTCCTGGATGCTGTAAGGTGACCCTAATGAAGACTCCAAGAATGGAGGATATAGAGTCTGAACTGACCATCCTTTGTAGCCAGCCAGGGCTTCAATGTTGGAAATGGATTACATTTGGTTGAGCTGTTGTCCAATGTGGTCCCTTGGAGATCCATAAACAATCCATGCTGATGCTAAGACTAAACTTTGCTCTCTCTGTCTAACTGGCACCAGGGCCATATTAATGAGGACAAATTCCACAGCTCACTGAATGCAGAAATCAAGCTGGTGCAGGCTTGGAGACTTCACCCCTATGTCCTAGTCTCCTTCAGGAGAGAAGGTACTCTACAGGCTACAGAAAGAGAAACCTGGACCCCCACCCCTTACACACATATACCCCTACAATTGGTCGTTCCTGAAAGATGGGCTGTTTTTGGCTTCATTGCCCCCTTACCTAACTATTGTACCAGGAATGCCCCTGGAACGGGACACGTTGGGAAGTCCTGGAATTTTTGTAAGGTCAGGGTGTTCTTGGGCCCCAATACAGGGTGGGGTAAAAATATCTAATCTTGTTCTTACAGGTTATGTTCTGGTCAGCTTTCAGTTCAGCCCAGTCCTCCTGACCTTTAAAAACTTTGTTTTTCTTATGCAAGCAAATGTCTCTACTATAGGTAGTTTTGACTTATTATTTCTTTCTCAAAAGTCTTGTTTTTACCCTTATTTCTATATTCCCAGAACTTTGTTTTTCACTTTATTACTTCAGTTTAACTTGAGACACTTGACATGAGAGGGAATTCATGACTAACACTGACTCAATTGCTAGGAACCTTAAATGGCAGGCATAGAGACAGCATGGGTCTGTGGCAAGTCCTCTGCTGATATGCTATGGTTGTTAGCTTGGTGTTTTTGTGGGACTCCTAACAGTGGAGCAGGTGTGACTCTGATTCTTTTGCTTCATCTTGAGACTTTTTCTCCTATCAGGTTGCCTTGTCCAATATGAAGGCTTTCACCTTGTCTTTTTCCATCTTATTTTATCCTGTTAGGCTGTCCTCTCTTGGAGGTCTGCTCCTTTTTGAAGAGGAAACGGGGAGTCGGGGTTGGATCATGGGGAGAGGAGGATAGGTAAAGTGGGGGCGGGGGGCGTATCTGGGAAGAGTGTAGGGAGGAAAAACAGTGCTCAGGATATATTGAATGAGAGAGAATGAATTAAAAATTACTTCAATATTGCTTAAATGAAAATGCAGAAAAGGGAAGCAATAATGAAAAAAGGAAAGCAAAATAGTGAAAACACGGATAGTAGGATTGTGACACATACAGTTCTCATTCTGATTTTGTAGACTGAGATCATCACACAGGACTGTAAAAATACTGTCTTGGAGGCTTACTTCCTTCTTCTGATAATCTAGACCTCATCCTGGAAGCTCCTAGTCTCTCTACAATCTTATCTACGTCTAGAATGTTTAGAGCATCTGAGACTTAACTGCTGAATAAAATCAC
>NW_022196905.1:147839195-147839735 GCF_008632895.1 Mastomys coucha | reverse complement strand
CCACAATTAGAAACAGCTTTCTCCACACCCACCCCTACCCCGCCTAGTAAATTAGATAGTCTCTGGGTGCACAATGTGATCAAATACCCTGCAACACAGGAGTTCATGATAAACTCATCTTAGGCCCAGTCTATATCTGTGAAATCAGAAGGTTTGCTCTCAGCAATGTGAAATGTATATCAAGTAGGTAAGAAAACTACTCATTTTCTGGTGTGAGCTTTCACTAGTTTGGAATGTGGAATTACAATGCTTCTCATTTCATTCCACACGAATATTCTTGATTGGTTTCAAGAAAGACTAATGTTTAAATAACTATTCAAGAAAAACAATGTGAAATCGTTCAAAATTGCTACATTAATTAAAATTATGCATTAAGAGTAAATAAACCAACCAGGGTGGTGGTGGTGCATACCTTTAATCCCAGCATTTGGAAAGCATAGGCAGGGGGATTTCTGAGTTCCAGGCCAGCCTGGTCTACAGAGTGAGTTCCAGGACAGCCAGGATACATAGAGAAACTGTGTCTCCCAAAACACCAAAAAA
>NW_022196905.1:147833565-147838924 GCF_008632895.1 Mastomys coucha | reverse complement strand
TTTTTGAGACAGGGTTTCTCTGTGTAGCCCTGGCTGTCCTGGAACTTACTCTGTAGACCAACCTGGCCTGGAACTCAGAAATCCACCTGCCTCTGCCTCCCAAGTCCTGGGATTAAAGGCGTGCACCACCACCTGGCTAAACATTCTGTTTCTTAAACTCATTTTTACTTTTTCATGCAATATGACTCATCGGCAGAAAGCTCTCATGCCATCCAAACAAAGCTACTTTCTGTATTTTTATAGTATATTTTTGAAAGACCATGGAGCTCGGGAGACCCTCACTCAAGTCTCTGGATGAAACGACCACCCAATAACTCACAAGAGGCACATCTTGCTGCAAGCGCAAGAGGTTATTTGGGATAGGCCAGTACTGGTGTCAATCTCGTAACTTTGCAGGCCAGAGGAGTTTGACCCAGAACACAAGTGAGGGGTATTAAAGGGAAAAACCAAAATAAATAAATTAATTAATTAATTAAAAAAATAAAAATAAATAAATAAAAATAAAAAAAAATAAAGGGAAAAACCACAAACTAGTGGGGGTAAGGGGGTTACACCAAGGAAACATAACAAAAAAAAAGTGGAAAATTTCAGCAGGACCCAACCCAAGGTATTCAGTTAGGGAGGGGAACATATGCCTTCTAGGAATGTACTCTTTATCTGTCGGTTGGCAGGGTGGAGAGCCTCTTAAACCAGTAGACCTTCATTCCTAGTTCGGCCCTCATTGTGGATCATTCAGGAGGAGAAGGTTTCAAGAACCAGAGCCCTGAGGCTCTGAGTTAGCCAAGTTCCTAGAACTGGCTACTCCACGTTTTTGGCTTGTTACATTTCTATTAATACATTTCCCTTTTTATTAACATGCTTTTTCCCAAATTTCTAAATCTCCCAGTCTTTCACTTTAATACCAAATCTGTTTCCCATCTACAACAATTCTTGCTACAGAAAGCTTGATATTTCATTTCTCTTCTCCACATAATGTTCTAAATAGACATTAGAAAAACCCTTTGAAGAAGATTGTTACAGCTAGATTCTGTGCTTTCTGCCTTTCTGTAGGAATTTGGCAGGAATTTGACATTGAGCTAGGACACTGAAGTAGGCTCAGGCAGGAATTTGACTTTGGGCTAGGACTTAGGAAGTAGGCTCAGAAAAGATCATTTACATTTGGGCTAATACAAAGCTCAAAGTAAACTGAGCCAAGGAATGTGTGGCAATCCTTTTATCTTGTTCATCCTGCTAAGTCCCTAAACACAAGGACCCCTGGACTGTGTTTATTGCCATGTATGTTCCTTGACCTAGATCTGACCTTATTATTTGCATGTACTTAAAATGCTATAAAAGCAAGTGTAAGAAAAGTAGACCCCTTTCAGCCTCAGCACTGGCTGGAGTAATGTTATAGTGTTGTCTAATTGTCTTCTTTTCAATCCTTGCGCTCCCTTGAGATCCTGTTGACAGAGCTGGCTTGGTCATCCTTCACTTTACATTGCTACCTGCAAGGTAGACAAGATGGTTCAAGTTCTCATATGCATCTGGCAATTAGAGTACACTAAAGATTAAAGGTATATGGGGAAAAGAAATGTGTCCACAACCCTTAAGCTGTAATTACATGTCGTTTTTGTGACCAATACAGCACTGACTGTGAGAGTCTTAACAAGTACTTAATCCTTTAACTATTGCCATTGTCTTCATTCCTTTAGCACAATGTCCCCTTAAGGCACACAACTTATCCTCAACAAATGAGAACTGAGCGAATTCTCACATTTAGGCTACCTAAATACAACTGCAATGAACATAGAATTCTGGTACTTCTTAAAACTAATTTCAAGTGCATGGGAATTATACTGAGAAGACTGCTGGGATCCACAGCAATTCTGTCATTTTTATGAGAACTCAGTAGAATGGGATTGCTTGGGAGTAGGTATTATGTCCAAATGTATCAGAAAACACATGTTAAATATGTGCAATTTTTATCAACACAACAAGGTCTTAACTGATTTTAGTTTATATCTATGGTAAATCCCAACTTACTGCTATCAGACTTTATTGCTAATACACAATCCTGTGTTACACACATATTCATTGTTCAATTCTGGAAAATGTTTTATTTTCCCTCTTTTTGTTTCTCAATTGAGTTATACTTAGTGAGATATCACTTATGTGACCCTACCAATGTATGCTGTGTCACTAAAGTCTATGCTAAAATCCTCTTTCTATGGATTTGTACATTATTTCACCTGAGTTTCAGTTTCACACACTTACAACTGTAAACAACACCACTATAGTGATGTTTTCAAAAAAAAAAAAAAAGAATATTGGGTATGTTTAATTTGCAGCATAACGTCAATACAATCTAAACAAAACTCCTGCATGGCGGTAGTGACACACATCTTTAATCCCAGCACTTGAGGCAGAGGCAGGTAGATTTCTGAGTTGGAAGAAAGCCTGGTCTACAGAGTGAGTTCTAAGACAGCCAGGGCTATACAGAGAAACCCTGTCTGGAACAAAAAGAAAAAAGAAAGAAAACTAATCGGAAAGCTTATTCCCAAGCTATTTGCCATGTCATTAGGATTATGAAGAAAGAGAACACATTTTGACACAATGTAAATTCCATCCATACTTATTACAGAGCTACAACAATTAAAACCATTAAAACATTTGTGAAAAAATAAGGAGAGGTAGAGAAAATAAAATCCAAGAACATAAGCCCCAAATTATAGTCCAGTCTCAATCAAAAGACATAAGGAAACTCAGCCAGGAATAATGGGAACATGACCAGTATTACCTATGATTGCATGTGTATACAAATGGAATAAACACAGACTTCACAACTTCAACAAAAATAACTCAAAGTGACCCCTAACTGTCTCATTTCTGACCCCTCCAGTCACTACTGATCTCACTTCCAGAGGCTCTACAGCTCTCTCTGTACGGAAGTGATCAGAAAGGTGGGCTATGGCTCTGCAGCACCTAATGCCCCTTTGTGACCTCACACAAGGCCAGCCCCACTGAGCCCACACACAAATCAAGGTTGAAGAAAAATTTAATGTCTCCTTCCTGACACTCAGATTATAGCACATGATGTAGAAACTGCCCTACCCACCTGCACACTACCATGCACACTTGAGAAACCTCTGCATCTCAGAAACTCCTTGTGAACCCTGGAACTGAAGTTCCCTGAATCACTCCATTCATTATGACTGGTGATAGTGGAAAGGTAAAAGGATTTTAAATAAATATTGCTAAAGGATGGCCCCCATAACCTCATCTCTACCCATTTCTAAACTATTTGTCAAATTTATCACACAAAACTGAATTTGCAATACGATGTTCAGAACTTCTAGGAACCAGAATTTCAGTTTTGAAATCTGTCTTCTGCACACCAAAAGCAATGCTTCAGTGTGTACACCGGGCAGTGACATTATAAGCTACACAGCTTCCTATGGCCAGAGCTGCAGAGCCTCCTCCCCCCCAGGGAATGCACAGACCTCAGGCAGGCTCAGAGGCTAAGGGTCTTTTCGCAGGTAACCACACAGTACCCAAAGAACCAACCAATCTGGTTCATAGTCCATCTCAGTCCAATCAGATTGGACTCTGATTGCTTAGCCAGCCTGTTCTTCCTGGTGGCTGCCACAATCACAAAGGCATGGCTTGTGGTCTCACTCACAGCTCTCTGATGAACTGCATCAGAGGAGAATATGGAAAGAACCTGCAGCTACCTCCCACTGGTGCTGATTGCTAGGCTGCCCAGAGGACTGTAGCAGCTCTCCTACTGGAAGTGTAGAGATTAAAAGACTCAGACAGCACAGGCCTTCCCAGCTCTGCCCTTCCTCCCCACCCTAGGGGCAGACAGAGCCCTAGTATGGTAAATTTGTATTATTAGAATCTTCTACTCTTCCAGGTGTGGCCATCTCTTGGTACCACTTCTAGGAAAATAGCAAGAATATTTGATACTGGGGTAAGACAAGGAAGTTAGCTTAAAAAAAAAAAAACAGGAAAGTGTTCCTCAAGTCTTGTCATATCTTGATCTTCTTGATAAGACCCTGCATACAGTGACCAAGGGAACTTCCTTTACACCTTTTTTTCTTCCTTGACTCCTTAGTTTATGCCTTAGAACTGACCTTATTCTTTGTACCCAAGCAGTGGAGGTGTTCAGGGTCTGCTGGCAGATCTCCCAGCCTGATGAAGCTTGGAATGATAAGAGGAGGTACAACTGAGGCTCAAGGGAGGTACCTCTGGATAAGAACAGATATTCTGTGTATATTCTAGGAAATTGTTTCTGTTAGTTTTTGGATTTGCTTACGATGGTACTCTAGGATATAAAAGACTATGAAAAATACAGTCAAGACTATGGTTACTGCTGGCTGCTGCTGCAGCTTTATTAACCAGCAGTCCTCCCAAATCTAACTCTTGGCTTTGCATCTTCTTTCTGCCTTTTTCATCTTTAATCCTTGCTCCCCCCATCAGAGACTGTTTGACTCATGCTGGGGGTAGGGGTCCAGTTCAAGGAAAGAAACTAGATTCAAGAATCTCTTTGTCCTACATCCTCATTTCTCTCCTATCTGGTATTAGGGGGTGAAACGTGAAGTTGGGAGTTGGGGCTTCTGAGGAAGGGGATTAAGAGTGGGGAAAAAGAAGAAACCATAAAGAAGCAAAGACCAGCTACACTGCTTAATGCTAAAAGAGGAGCAGCCTAGAATGGGTATTGCATTCCACATATGCCGCCACTCTTAAGTCTCTTTTAGGTTCACATTCCAGGTTAAGTTTTGAACAATTTAAATATAGACTGGAGTGTAGCCACATTTTCTCTGCCCAATCACATTAAGGCAGTGACAGGCCTGTGATTGAACAGGAATAGAGAGGTGGAGCTAGAGTTTGAGGAGGAAAAATGCAGAGAGCAGAAAGAGGAAGAGCTCCTTCATCATGGAGACAGACAATGAGGATAACTCAGATCCTGCGTGGTTATACCAGGCTAAGGTTTTTACAAAATAGATTAACTGGGTTAAAATATTGTCTTTATTATTTGGTTCAGAAATTTTTGTATTGGCATCTTGTAAATTGATCTCATTATTATATAAGC
Source organism: Mastomys coucha (assembly GCF_008632895.1). NCBI lineage: Eukaryota > Metazoa > Chordata > Mammalia > Rodentia > Muridae > Mastomys > Mastomys coucha. Next base: position 147,833,853 of record NW_022196905.1, on the reverse strand, counting down.
CCGATTGGATATTAAAGCCTTAAGAGTCATGCTTTACATACTGAGTTCTAGGCTCTAGCTCAATGAATGATGGTAGGGGTGTGTAAAGCTTTGCTTGTGAGCAAGATGTTGTTGATAGCAGGGAGAGAATAGCAAGAGCCTGCAGAGACATGGTGTTGCTGGACAGTACCAGCTCAAGAACGTGGCGCCCTAGGGAAAGAGAGTTTACAGGGTGGCTTCATTTTTTTTTTATTAGATATTTTCTTTATTTACATGTACATTTCTCCATTCCCAGTTTCCCCTCCAAAA
>NW_022196905.1:147831974-147832325 GCF_008632895.1 Mastomys coucha | reverse complement strand
GGAGGAACCGCCAAACTGATTCCCAGAGTGGTTGTACCAGTTTGCAATCCCACCAGCAATGAAGTAATATTCCTCTTTCGCCACAACCTATCCAGCATCTGCTGGCTTCCTTTTTTAATAAATCCCACAACAATGGATACTGCAAGTCTAGCCATTTAGACAAATGGGAAATTACACAGTAAGCATATTCTCAGGATCCCTTGTAAGTACACCAGTGCCTAACACAGCAGGTTAGTGACAGTGTGCTAAGTGGAAGGTCCCACATAATGAAATACATCAGGAAAGGAAACCGTAGAAAATGTAATAGCAGGGTGGGGAGTCTAATCAAACAGTGCTGCACAAGGAGCAACT
>NW_022196905.1:147828223-147831220 GCF_008632895.1 Mastomys coucha | reverse complement strand
TGTTCAAGGTCTGCTCTTTTTTTTTTTTCTTTTTCGAGACAGGGTTTCTGGCTGTCCAGGAACTCACTCTGTAGACCAGGCTTGCCTCCAACTTAGAAATCTGCCTGCTTCTGCCTCCCAAGTGCTGAGATTAAAGGGGTGAGCCACCACAGCCTGGCTCAAGGCCTGCTCTTTGATATGGAGATGGGCCTACTGGCTGGTTGTAAATCAAGTTTCTTTCCTTCCTTGTAGTTTGGAGCCATATTTCTGGACAATCATGGTGAACAAAAACTTCTATCCTAGCTTCCTAATCTCTAACTACCCTGGTTAGAGTACTACTTATCTGGCGTTGTTTTACAGCCAGTCCTCCCTCAGCTCAATTCTACTTTGTAAGCCTTACTAACTCCTAAGCTTTAGTGAATCCTTTACATCATCAATTCTACTCTATTACATCACAGCATGATGTTGGATTGCTACCCGGCACATGAGACGCCTTTTACAACTTCCACAAAACTTAACTCCAAATGGATTGTACACCTTAATGTCTAATGCTAAGAACAGAATTTGTAGAAACTAGGACTGAGTTTGGGATCATGCCAAGAATCTTTCTACACAAGACAAATGCTCTGCACAGACGCAGCCCCCACAGTGAAGTTATTCAGAGACTACAGTTGGGTCCCGCGAGTGGCTAGGGCCACAGGGGACCTCACACGTGGCTGCTGATTCCCACTTTTCCCTGGGAAGGACCCACCTCACCAGTTCGCGCTGCTCAGACCCCTGCTTCTCCCCATTGCTGGCAGTGACCCTGTGCTCACCATGTTGCAGCTTCGGAGCTTGCCTGCGCACGCTCCACAGCATCCAGCGGCAGGACAGAAGAGCACAGCACACAAGACAATCCAAGGCTGCTCAGACACTAAGCGAAACCACCACCACGGCACCCGGAAAAACCCGCCTTCCCATCTGACTGGCAGGTCTGCCTAAAGGCTGATTGGTCACTAAGTCTTGAGTGACTCGAGCACCTCCCTTAGGTTAGAGTGTGCTGAAGGTACACAGAATAGAGATTCTCAACCCAAGCTATAAGTCCTGGGCCGGACCTTTTCCAGATCTACAGGTATGTGCGTTTCTATAATACTTCTGCCTGTCTTCCAATAGCCTTACCATCTGTCTTCCTGTCCAGCCCCAGGAAGGACCTACGATCCACCTACCAACTGCTCAGTAGCTTGCTCCTCCCCTATGTGGGCAGTGACCCTGTGCTCGCCAGGTGCTGATTTCTGCCCGAGCTTCCCTCACTCCTCAGGCTGTCACACCAGCTAATAGGTACCCAGGATATTAACAATTACAGAGAGATTTTTTGGGGGGAACAATAGTTTTCTTTTGTTGCTCTTGGGATACAGATTCGTGACCTACAGCTGACTTGCATGTATTTAGCACATCAAAGCTGGCTGGGTGGAGCCATCCAGCAGAGTAGGGCAAACCTGGTTTACCTTAAACACAGCTGGAAATGAAAAGGTGAGAAAAAAATGAAGCCAAAACAAAGCTTCTGATCAAGGCTCAAAGTTTATAAGCTTTGCATTTATGAAGGAGAAAAACACAAAACACATCCACTTCTTCAGCTGGAGTATGTTGTAGGGCAAGGTCAGAACAGGCAGCCAAAAGAGCTAAGTTTCCTTGGGAACCTGCAACTGCAGCCAAGACATATGTGACTCTGTCCTGGTTGATAAGGCCTGTGGTGGCGAATGTTCAAGGTCTGGTAGCCTGCTCAAGGCTGGGAAGGTTACAGCTGTGCCTCCACGTTCTCCCATCACTCCTCAGTCCCCATCTGTTACAGGGCAAGAGTGGAATGCCCCACTTGGCCTGGAAATCCCTAGCCTCTGGGCCAGCTTTCCCTTCCCCAGAAGCTCTTCCTATATAATCCAGACATTTTGTACTCTTTGTCTCTCTGTTTCTCTGTCTCAATCTCTCTCCCTGCTCCTCCCTTGCCCATCCTTCTCCCTCCAACCTCACTCTCAATCTCTCCCCCAACCCATCCCAGCATTTTTCTCTCCCTGGTTGCTGTACTTGCTCTTTCTCCCGACTTCTGCTCCTTATTTTCCTATCCCATAATGATTTTTCTGACTTCCTTGGGACTAGTGAACTCTCTGGTTCCTTGGGGTCAGTGAATCCACTAGAGAGCTGCCCCTAATAAACACACAAATCCTCTAATTTCTCTTGAGTTTAGTCTTCATCCTGGGCTTAGGTAAACTGCAGCTGGTTTTCAGCTAGTAGATATGAGAACCCTAGGAGACAAACAGGAACCAGATGACAAACCATGTGGAGCAGTGGTGTTAGCCAGCATATCTTCCTCAGTGGGAAGGTAAACACATATTCATACACAGAGCTGTATTAATAAAGATTCTCTAGATGAAAAGACATGATAGGCTGAATGTATATATGTAGAAAGTGAATTTATTAGAATATTTCACAGTCTGTGGTCCAACTAGTCCAACAATGGCTAACCTAGCTTGTGTAGGAGTAGGAAAACCTAGATAAGAATGTATGCAGACTCCCTCAGTAAAATCCCAATGCTTCCTTTCCTGAAGGAAATCATTGCTTTGGAAATGACTCCTATTCTCTCCTTACTAGCCACAGTGGATAAAATCTTTCTCAGTTCTTCTGTCTTGTTTTATGTGATGGCTATTCATAGTAGACAAACCATGTGGATGGAATTAACTAAAACTGACAGAGTTTAGGTTCGGGGTGGGGGTCAGGGGGAGGTTCTTAATTATAACTTTTGAAATGTGAAAACTCTTCTTTAATTCTCAAGTTTTTTGAGGTGTTAAGATCCACCTTTACTCTAGGCCACAGCTTCTGGTGGCAGCCGACATATATAAAGGATATTGAAGATGGTAGCTCGTTCTCTTTGCCTCCTTACCTTACCTCTGGCTAGCCAGTCCATTGTTCCTTCCTTTCCTTCTTTCTTTCTTCCTTCCTTTCTTTTTTTCTTTCTTTCTTTCTTTCTTTCTTTCTTTCTTTCTTTCT
>NW_022196905.1:147809117-147827717 GCF_008632895.1 Mastomys coucha | reverse complement strand
TCTTTCTTCCCTTGCATTAAAAAGCCTACTTGTGGCCGGGGGGTGGTGGCGCAGGCTTTTAATCCCAGCACTTGGGAGGAAGAAGCAGGCGATTTTCTGAGTTCGAGGCCAGCCTGGTCTACAGAGTAAGTTCCAGGACAGCCAGGGCTACACAGAGAAACCCTGTCTCGAAAAACCAAAAAAAAAAAAAAAAAAAAAAAAGAAAAAGAAAAAGAAAAAAAAGCCTACTTGTTTGAAACTCTGGTATATAGTGAAGACTGACTGAGACTTGCAGCCACATGGACTGAACCACACTGGATTCTTCAACTTTACATTTGCAGACAGCCATTGTTAGACTGTGAGGCACTCTAAATAAACACACTTTTTTGTTTGTTTTTGTTGTTGTTATTGTTTTAGTTTTTCGAGATAAGGATTCTCTATGTAGCCCTGGCTATCCTGGAATTCACTCTGTAGATCAGGCTGGCCTCTAACTCAGAAATCCACCTGCCTCTACCTCCCAAGTGCTGGCATTAAAGCGTGAGCCACCACTGCATGGAATAAATTCCCTTTTAACATGCATATAGACACTCATTCTATCAGCTCTGTTCATCAAGAAAATCTTTATAATATAGCTGTGTGTGTGCACAGGTTTTTATTTTTCCACCGTTCCACTGGGGAATATGTGCCAGCTAACAATAGTGTTCCACAGTATCATCTATTTTCTGCTTTTCTCCTATGCTTGTCTCACACCTACCTGCTGAAAACTAGCTGCAGTTTACCTGAACCCAGCATGAAGGCAAAAAACAAAACTCTTGTATCCTAAAATCCCTCTTTAATTGTTAATAATCTGGGCACCCTTTTTCTTGTGGGACAGATTAGTAACGCCACTGCAAGTTGAGTAATGGGCTATGAAAGCTGTCTACCTCGATTCCAGGAGGAAGAAGAAGTGCATGTTGAGTGCTGTGAGGGGAGCTCAGGCAGTCTCTGGAAGTTTCCAGGCCACTGCCCACAAAGAGGAAGAGCAGGCGACTGAGCAGTGGAAGCATGCCGGGAAGAAGAATTGGTAAACTATTGGAGGACAGTCATGAGTGCTACTGAGATACAAATCTCTGTAGATAAAGAAAGGTCTGTCTCTGCACTGGAAGTATGGACCAGGAAACACTATGCTGTGTCCCTTCAGCACATTCTAACCCTAAGGGAAGTGATGGAGTCACCCTAGACTCACTGGTCAATCAGAGTCTCCAGGCAGGCCTGGCAGTCAGAGGAGGAGGCAGGATCTTCCAGGTGCAAGGCTGCAGGTTCAGCTCAGTAACTGTGCAGGCTTGAATGGTTCCATGTTGTGTGCTCTAAGTATTGCTGCTGGGTGTTGTGAGGGGAGCTCAGGCAGTCTTTGAGACATGGTAAGCCTAGGGTCGCTGCATACAAATGGGAAGCACAGGCAGCTGAGCAGAGGAAGCTTGAATAGAGGGTTCTCCCAGGACTGGGTGAGAAGACAGGCAGGCAGGCTATTTGGAGGATAGGCATAAGAAGTACTGAAGTGCAAATCTCTGCAGATAGGGAAAAGGGCTGGACCTGGACTGAAAGACTCTAGACAGACCTGCCAGTAGAATGGGTGGGGTGTTCTTCTGGGTGCCATGTTGCAGGTTCAGTCCTGTGGCAGAATAGGATTGAAAGGTAAGGGTGAGAGGTGCCCTGAAAGATGATGGTGGATGATGTGAGTTCAAGCAAGCTCTGAAATCAGGAAGTCCTTAGCATACACTCACTGTCCACATTCGAAGAAGAGCAGCCAGCTGAGAATGGGGAGCTGTTGTGTTAGGTTCTTCCTGGGGCTGGGTGGGAAACCTCTGCCTCCCAAGTGCTGGGACTAAAGGCATGTCCCACCACTGCCTGGCATTAAAAATAATTTTTAGCTTATCTAAATACAAATCTACTTGTGAGATCCTTCCAGTATTTTTAAAATAATTAATACTCTCCTCCCCTGTACACACACACACACATACAGCATGGAAGAAGGAACATACCTAACTGCTGTTTCTGGGAGCCAGAGGAAATGCTTCCATGAAAGGCAGAACCTCGAATTCCTAGACCCCTCCAGAGCATGTGACTTGATTGTTTGGCCAACTCATCTTGCAGGGAACACCACAGATGGTAAGAAAGGAAGCTGACCCCTTGGTTTCATTCATCCAAGAGTGAGTCTGATTGGTTTGTCTCAAGACCTTTGAGCTGATCTCTTGAACAAAGGTCATTCTGTCCACTCTATTTATTAAACAGCACAGCAAATATGGTGTGAGAAAGGAATGAGGAACTTTTTTTTACAGAGGTCTCATGAAGGGAAAAATTGTTTCTCTGACACTATTGACTCAGAATATCACCCAGGGACATAACTAGGTATTATTAATGTATGCTTACACATTTCTTTCAACATTGGAGGGAGAGATTCAGACCTTACTGCTTCCAGCAAATAGTCATAGTTCTAGACCCTACATCTTTTGCACAAATACATTGCTCTGAGCTAGGAATGAATCATTAAGGAGAAATAGAGCAAACCTTATGTTAGGGAGACCAAAGGCCAAATGAATACATTTATTTTTTTAAAGGTCAATTAGTTCTGAACAGGTTGAATACACTGTAAGTACGCAGAGCAATCACAAAGATCTCAAAGCACATTACTACCTTGGTTGTAGGTTGTGTGAAAATTTGATATGTAATGACAAGCTGCAGACATTTCTTAGAAAAATCATTCACAGTTTGTCCTCTTGAATCCACTAACCTGGATTTGCAGAGCTCTTGCTTCACACTGAGGAGGTGCATCACCATGACTAAGTTTCAAACTGGAAAAACATGCATGTCTTTCAAGTTAATCTGAGCCGTCATATTAAAAAGTGGGGGGGCAGGGATTGCATATGGCCAGTGTTCCTGAATGTAGAAGAAATGGCAGGCCTCACTGACAAGGCTGTGACCACTTCCTCATAAACAGTGAGGGGGGCCTTGCAGCTGCAGAGGTAACGTCCATCCACAAGAGGGCAACACTGCTTGAGAGCCTAGTGATGGGTGAAGCAGACAATGACAGACAATAGGGAACTGCCAAGTGGAGGATATACTTGCTTGGGGCCAACTGAACACAGGTGGCTTGCAGAATGGGTGCTCCCCAAGAATAAATGAGCTTGCTGGCCCATTCTCTCCTGCTTTAGGAGTCTGAGGTCCATGCCTTCTCACCCACTGCACCCAAGGGAGACTCAGCAAGACAGAGGACTCAGACAACACCTGAAGAGGTTTCTCTGTCTCACATACTTTGCTAAGACTCAGGACAGAGACAGGGAGGTATGTCCTTAATTAGCAATCTAAAAGTATAAGAAAATACATAGTTTCCACGATGCTCCTGCTTTTCTCACCTGTGAAATCCCCTGCTGAACAGTATTTTGTGTTTGCTACTGTACTGAAACTGCTGCCAAAGAAGATCAAGCTCACTCCCAAAGAACTATCACTGAGCAGGGCCTCTTCTCATATCCTAGTACTTTTCTCTCCACTGCCTCTGCTGGGTGGTGGGCTAGAGGAGAGGTTGAGTGCTTAATAAAGTGGGTTGCAAAAAAGTTGCCTACACCCTGCTGCAGTGGGAATAAGGAAAAAGCAGGCAGGCTTTTTTGTACCAAATACTTTATCAGAGGTCTTGGCCTCCTCGGGCTTCCTGGAAGAAGCAATTTTCAGGAGGATCTAATAATCATATGTGATAAAGGAAGAGAGGCACTTGGCTCAACTAAAAGCCATTTTATGTGACTTGAAATATGTTTCTTCAACACACAGAAACTTCCCCTCTGAACTCTGAAGCATCCTGAAGTGAAAATAACAAATGAAGCTTAAAATTATATGCTTTCACATTTTCTGAGCCTTCTGTCGCTATTATTTTTACTTTTTATTGTTTGTTTTCCTGTATGTTTTGGAATAGACTGACCTGCTTTATGAGGGAGTTTGGTTCTTTGAGAAAATCACTAAGACTGACAAACTCTCTTTGTTTCCTTGATTATTTGTATTGTATTGTATGGTTTGTTTGTATTATTGATTTCAACCCTCAATTTGAATATTTCTTGTTATCTACTCTTCCTGTGTGTGATTTCTTCTTTTGGTTTAAGCGTTCAGGTGTGCTGTAAGTTATTAGTATAAAACCTTTCATAAAATTTTTATGTAGGCTTTTGCTGCTATAAACTTGACTCTTGGAACTGCTTTCAGTGTATCCCATAAGCTTGGACATGTGTATTCATTTTCATTGGATCCTAAAAAGTCATTGATTTCTTTCTAAACTTCTGGATATGTTGTGCATTCATTTTCAGTGGATTCTAGAAAGTCATTAACTTCTTTCTAAATTTCTGTCTTGACCGACCGAGTTTTTCATTCAGTAGAAAGTTGTTCAATTTCTGTGAGTTTTTGTTGGTATCCTGCTTTAATCTATAGTGGGATTCAGGGAATTGTTTCAATTTCTTGTATCTGTTAAGACTTGCCTTGATTCCGAGTATGTGATCAATTTTAGACAAATTTTCTTGAGCTGCAGAGAAGGAGGTGTATTCTTTTGTGGTTGGATGAAATGTTCTGTAAATATTTGTTAGGTACATTTGGCTTATAACCCCAGTTAACTACAGCATTTCTCTGTAATGAGAACCCTGGAATTTGGGTTTCTTTTTAAAAACACAGAAATATTATAAGAATGTGCTATCATTTTAATACCAGGTGTCCAGGGATATGGTGCTGCTTTAGATTGTCCACAGCAGCTGACTGTGATTTGCCGCTTACTATAGCAGGGGCATGATTTTGCCAATGTCAGGTAACTTCTTCAGTTGTGCAATGTTTGGAAAACTAGAAAATTTCAGAGGGTATACAAATACAAGGGCCCTGAGAGGCAAGGGCAGGGTTGGTTGATTGTTGGGAGTTGGTTTTTCACATGAGTTGTTTGTCATGTCTTCTTGTTTGAAGAAACAAGAAGAGAAGAAATTAGACTCTAGGATCTCTTTCTTTCCTTTCTGCCCTCTATCCTAGTGTTAGAAGCTTCAAAGAGTGGGGAAAAGGGAAAACTCATAGCTGTGAGCGACTCCAAAAAGAAAATGGAGAGACAATATACTACCAGCTTAAGAGTGCAACTGAAAGGTCTAGAACGAAAGAAGTAAATACATTCAAGAGGAGTAGATGGCAAGAACTAATCAAACTCAGGGCTGAAATCAGTCAAATAGAAACAAAAAGAACCATATAAAGAATCAACAAAACCAGCAGATGGTTCTTTGAGAAAATCAACAAGATAGATAAACCCTTGGCCAGACCAACCACAGGGCACAGAGACAGTATCCAAATTAACAAAATCAGAAGGAAAAGGGAGATATAACAACAGAATCAGGAAATTCAAAAATCATCAGATCCTACTACAAAAGCCTACACTCAACAAAGTTAAAAAATCTGGATGAAGTGGATAAATTTCTAGACAGATACCAGGTACCAAAGTTAAATCAGGATCATATAAACCACCTAAACAGCCCCATAAAGCCTAAAGAAATAGAAGCAGCCATTAAAGGTCTGCTAACAAAAGAAAAACCCAGACCCCATGGGTTTAGTACACAATTCTATCATAAGACTTAATATCAATATTCTTCAAACTATTCCACAAAATAGAAACAGACAGAACCCAATTCAACAGAACAGACACTACCGAATTCATTCTATGAAGCCACAGTTATGCTGATATCAACATTACACAAAGACCCAACAGAGAAAGAGAACTTTAATCCAATTTCCCTTATGATTAGGTTTGCAATAATACTCAATAAAATTCTCACAAACTGAATCCAAGAAAACATCAAAACTATCATTCACAACAATCAAGTAGGCTTCATACCAGGGATGCTAGGATGGTTCAACATATGGAAAACCACCAATGTAATCCACTACACAAACTTAAATCAAAAAGCTACATGATTATTTAATTAGATGCTGAAAAAGTATTTGTCAAAATTCAATATCCCTTCTTGTTAAAAGTCTTGGAAAAAGCGGGAATTCAAGGCCCATACCTGAACACAGTAAAAGCAATATACAGCAAACGAGTAGCCAATGCAAACTAAATGGAGAGAAACTTGAAGCAATCCCACTAAAATCAGGGACTAGACAAGGCTCCCCACTCTCACCCCAACTAGTAAACATAGTACTTGAAGTTATAGCTAGAGCAATTAAACAACAATAGGAGGCCAAAGAATACAAATTGGAAAGGAAAAAGTAAAAATATCACTATTTGGAGATGATATGATAGTACACTTAAGTGACTTAATTTCATTTAATGTTCCTATATATAGTTAGCTTTAAAGATCTTAGGTGGAAAACATGTGTTTTTAAGAATAGGAACCCAGTACATTTCACAGAAACATTTCAGAAAACGGAACAATTCTATATTCTTGTAAGAAAAGTACGTTAAAGTAGATGATACATAAAATAGAACCCTAGACATAACCCAATCTCTAGCCCTATCCATAGTCCTAGTCTTAAATATAACCCAAGACATAGTCCTAATCCTAACTCTAGAGCCAGATGAAGCCCTAACCATAAATCTAGCTCTAGCCCTAACCCTACCACTAGACCTAGCCCTAACCCTAACTCTAACCCTAACTCAAACCCTAACCCTAACCTATCCCTAGCACCAGCCTGAAACATAAACCTTAAACTAACCATCGAGTTATCCCTAACACTAGGCCTATACCTACTCCTAACCCTAGTACAAGCCATAACCTAAACCTAACTTTTACCTCATTCCCTATCCTTGTCAACCAAAGCTAACTTAACCTGAACTTAACCCTAAGCCTATCCCTAGATATTGTTCAACGCAAAGCCTCAGGACCAGCCACAGTCCCAGAAACAACTCTAACCCTGACCCTAACTTGAATCCTAAACCTACACATAACGATAACCTGAGCCCAAGTGCTAACCTTAATATTAGTCCTAGCTCTAGCCTTAACCATCACACCCAAAACCCTAACACAAACAAATCCCTAACCAAATACTTAGCACTAGCACTAGCAATAAACATAAAGCTAACAAAACTCAAACATTAGCAATGGCCATAGCCCTAAACTTATACCTAACACTAACCCTAACCCTAACCCTAACCCTAACCCTAACCCTAACCCCCACAACCCAAACCCCTGGCCCTGATACTACCATCTAACTCTTACCCTAACTTCAACACGAACCCTAGCCCCTAACCCTAAACCCTAATCCTAACACCTAACCCTAACCCTAAACTCTGAACCATAAACCTTAAAGCCTAAGCTCTAAACCCTAACACCTAACCCTAACCTACCCTAACCCTAACCCTGATTTGCGATTTGCAATAGCTGTGTTCTGCTCTAATTCTCTATCACTCTAACCCTCTTACTGAAACCATAACCCTCCCAACCCTAACTTTAACCCTAACCTAAAATCTAACCCTCGGCTGGTGAGATGGCTCAGTGGGTAAGAGCACCAATTGCTCTTCCGAAGTTCATGAGTTCAAATCCCAGCAACCACATGGTGACTCACAACCACCTGTAATGAGATCTGATGCCCACTTCTGGTGCATCTGAGGAGAGCTACAGTGTACTTATAATAAATACATAATAAATAAATCTTAAAAAAAAATCTAGCCCTAACCCTAATTCCCCAACACTAACCTTAATCGTAACACTTAACCCCTAACTCCAATCCTAAACTCTAAACCCAATTGCCTAAGCCCTAACCCTAAACCGCTAACTCCATAACACTCTAACCGTAAAACAAAACCGAACTCTAAACCTACCCATAACAAGAATCAATGTGGGATTTCTTTTCTTCCTTTCCTATAACCCTAACACTAACTCTCAACATAACCCTAAACCTAACCTTAACACTAACTCTAAATATAACCCTCTGATACTCTAACCCTAACCCTAATCTCCCAACCGTAACCCTAACACCTCACCCTGACAAGCCTAATTCTAACAACCCTAACATTAACCCTGACCCTCTAATCTTAACCTCAAACCTCTAAACCTAACCCTAACTCTAACACCCCTAATCCTAAAGTCCCAACTCTAATTCTAACCCTAATCCCAACCCTCATCCCTCTAACCCTAACCCTGCAACTTCTAACCCTAACCCATAACCCTCTAATCCTAAAGTTTTGTTAGATCTGAAGAGAACTTAATATTTATATTTATATATTACTAGAAATAATTTTAAAGCATGTTCTAACATTTTCTAAACACAGTTTCTAGTCTTTGAATAATATTTGAACCCCCACCCCTATTGTCAGTTTTTCAAAAAACTTACCTGTTGATATTAACTAAGAAGGGTTAAACAACTGACAGAGTGAAATAATGGCCAGATGTGTCAGGACACTTTCTTCAGTTTCTCATATGAAATCTGAGGACTTAGAGGCCTTGGAAGAAAGAACAAAATCAATAGAGTAGTGGGAGATGTGGCTTACCTGGAAAAAGCACATGGACTCAATAACATGAACATTTGCAAAATTTACTTTCAAATGCAAACCCACACTAAACTCTGAAATATTTCATTTTAAAGGTCAGAAGCAGAAGACCTGTGATCCAGTTATCTAGTGATATAGAGCCTACGTAGGATCAAGCTGTTGTACAGTCACATGATTCATTTCGTTGTATTATGGGAGCCACTGAGCTTTATGGCACATGTCGATATCAAATGTATGGTTAATTATGTTTTGTTTATGTTGTACTCATTTTCATAAAAGCATGTTAGTTCCTTTCATTTAAAATGTAACTAGTTTTTTATCCCCATTCTATTTTATTATTATACTTATTGTTTATTTTATAAGAATTTTCATTTGTTTACAAGGCTTAATAATTTCTGGTTTGTTATATTCATAGTGTAATTTATTTTCACTTATATCCTTAATGATCAGTTGAGAAGGATACAGTTGGGACTGAGGTTGTGTATGAGGTCCAGAACATGTACAAAGCTGGCCAGATAAGATCCTCTTATCTGGACACTCTATAACAGACATAGCATAGCACATCTTTGCTCTCAAACAAAATATAGTATTTTTTAAAATGGAATAAACTTGAAGTTTTCTTTTCCCTTACAGATATGAGGTAGCCATTCCTCCTTGGGACAAATATTATGTTCTTGTTTTCTAAGAACTATACAAATTTTCACTTTGAAATCTTTAATGATTTATTTCAGAGAGCATGTTCCGTGATCCACTGTGGGCATCCTCTGCTTCCTTCCATGTCTTGGCAGCAGGTTCCTCTGAGGACAGGAACTTATGCGATACTTTTTATTTAGCTTTGTTCTTTAGAAGTTTTCTGAAGATGTGAAGGTGGAATGTTTCATGTTTGGAATGCTTGTTTACAAAATAGCTGTCCTCACATATTACACCATATGGATGAATAAAAAGAAGCAACTACTTAATCTTTATCAATTAAATATCCTCATATATACTCTGCTATGCACAACATCACTAGCTATAGATAAGATATGAAAAGATTTTACTTTTGTGTGTATAGAAGAATGTGAACCAACATCCTTAACTTAGTAATGATTAGAGTGCTGATTATAACCATCATATATTTGTTAAATTTTGCAAAAAAAAAAAGTGAATTAACCTGACTTTTAATATCACGAAGGATGCCTCATGTAAAAGAACTTGCCTTATCCTACTTAAATATTTTGAGCCATAAGAGTACATTTAAGCCCTGTTTTCTGTTAGTAAATAGCTAGTAGCCAAGCCTAAGGTGAGAACTGAAATCACTAAACACCATCAAAGAGGAAAAAAATGCTTAATTTTACTTCATATTATGTATCAGGATGTTTACAGTAATATAGTATAATGTATATTGACATTAACAAATCATATGTTATAAAAATGATTCTGCTTCTTTTAAAAGAAACAAACACCAGTAAGCTTTGAGGAAATGATTGAGGGAAAAGGTCACTGAAAACGACCACAAAGACAGCTGTAAGTTAGATGACCATGGAGACAGAAATGGAAAGAAGAAAACCAAAGAAGAAGCTTAGGGTAGGAGAAAATCACTTTAAAATGTTAAAAGGGGAAGAGAACAAACAAGACCATCTACATCAAGGGACAACAATTGGCAGGCAGAATAAATTCTAAATTGTATTTCAGATTATACTCCACAACAGTATCCTGCATACATGTAGGCCATCTGCACTGAGTCACATTATAATAAAGTCCCATGAGATAGTGACCTTTACTAGTTTTCCACAATACAATAAAACAAGTAAAAAGCTATTGTATGACTACTAACTTCATTAAATGAATCTGTTCTCTCCAGAAAGAGACACAGTTACAGACAGAACTTAGTGGCATGTCAGTGCTTTGAAAGAGGGCTGGAGTCCTTCCATGCATGTGCCTCAATGCAGCTCACCACCTGCTATTTACTAGCATGGAAACAGCAGGAGACAGGACAATGGTCAGCACGTTTCAGGGAATGGTGAAGAATATTTTCAGTTTGTAATATGAAATTTAGGTACCCAGCGGCCTCAGAAGACACAACCTCACAGATAGGTAAGGAGTACATTGTCTTGTGAAAAAGCCCTTGAGTTCAAGAAGATAAAAATTTGTAAATAAAAATTATACATAAAAATGCAAGTATTTAAATAAGAACCTCAAATGCAGAAAAGCCAGAGGAGCCCCTCAGGTAGTGCAGTAAGACTTTCCATTAAAATCATATTCTGTTCTAAAAGTCACATGATTGATATCTTTCAATTGTGGGAACTACAGCCCTTTTGGTGTATGAGGCTTAGATACATGTCTAAGATCCAATTTTCAGGTGATTATATTTGGTTTATGATGTTATTTACATAGAAAGTATATTAGCCCCTTTCACTCAACTGTAAATCCTACAGAGGTTTTTATCATTACTTTATTGTACTGTTATTATATAAGAAGTCTCCTCATCTATCTTAAAGGCACAATTGTTATATTTGTTATGCACTATTTTTTTCACTTAAGTTTGAGAAGGTCAGTTTGCTAGGACTGGGGCAGTGCAAAGCATGTGCAAGCCTGGAGTCCTGTTGGCTAGATGCTCTATGCATGCAGCACAGCACACAAGGACCCACATATGCATCTCCCCCACACATGAAATACATTGCTTTTAAAAACAGAGGAAATTACACTTAACTCATGACTATCTTAATTATTCATATAAATGGAAGAAAATGATTTCTTAAAAGTATCCTGTAGGATTTTTACCATATTTACATAAATTAAGTCTATTTTCTAAATTTAGGATGTTTACAGGATTTTTATTCTCATGAATCACCTCTCAAGGGGAAATGCCATACATTATTCTTAATAGTATATCTTAGATTGGCTTAAGATCACAAACAACAGAACACAGTTCTATTCAGTGTGTCAAATAGCTAGAGACACATGATTCTATGAATTCGGCTGCTTCTAAGAAAGAGGAAAAGCAGTTGATAATAGAGACTTGGGGACAATAACTGATGAATAAAGCAATATACACCTATTACACAGGGAAGCATAACTAAATTAACCAACAATAGAGACAGAAACTGTCATTAAGATCAAATTTGTTCTGTCAAAACAGTTCAGCATTGGTGCGAAGAATTTTTAAAAGGTGGGAGGACAGACAAACAAATAAAATTCTCTCTCTTGACAGACACCAAGCAGCAGGTACAACAAACAATTTTATGTGAAACTACCTACACACTGGGACCACGTTGTGCATGTACATGAGCTGTCTGTATTTCATCAAGTCCTACTGTTCTGTGTGACAGTGAAATAAGTAACTAGAGTGAGTCCCTAACTTCAAACCTTCCACTCTGGAAGGTAGAGTTTCTAAACATTGAGAATGATTCAGGAACCTGGCTTTTTGAAACCAGGGAAAGATTAAAGTAACAGAACTTCATTGCTAGTTTAGTATTTTGGTACTTGGTACTTTGAGGGAGGACCAGAACCCAGAACTTGCCAAACTTCATTGTTTCTGTGCTATTGACTGGATTGGAGAAATCCACAAACGACAAAGGAGAAGGATAGCAGGCAAGTTTTAGAAAATGGTAAGGAGAGATGTGACCAGAAATTAGGACAACCAGTGAGGCCTTGTTTTTGTCATATGAGTTTGGTTGGGATGGGCCAACAAGGCCAACTAGCCAGTGAGGAGTGCAGTGGAGGTTCAGGTGGCATTTCAGGAGAGCAGACCTCTTCCCAAGTCTTACAGCTCTTACGACAGAAGCTCTGGGAGGATGGAGTAGTTTTCACCCTTAATCTTTCTGGATAAGATTCTTATATACAGTTTTGGGGTAGGTCAGGGACTGACAGCAGGTAATTCTCATTGGCTTAGTCTGGGAGCTTGGGGAAACCTTATTTGCATGTGGGAAGGCCTGGTGCTGCTCAGATGTGACTGATGACCACACACCTCTCTGTAGGGGACTGTGGGAGGGTGTAGTTGCAAAAAGTGCCAGGGGCCCAAGGGGCGTGGCCAACACCTGCCATTTCTTGCAGGAAGAGTAGCCCATCAGGTCTCCTGGGTTCTAAGCCTGAGCTCAACCAGGGACCAGGCTATCACAGCTCACTACCCCACAACTCCCCCTTTTTCTTTTTATAAGGGAGAGGTGTCATCAGAATAACTGTCTCCTATGTTGGGAACAGCTTGATACTGAACCAAGACCTGATTGGTAGTGATTTTTGCAATGCTACTCATTTGCTGCTTTAGAAACTGAAGGACACAGAATGGCAAGAGAAGCAAGGCTCCAGTGGCTAGTATGGGGCCAAGGAGGGGAAGAATCCAGGCTACCAAGGGGTTAGAGTACCAAGGGGAATGGGTATTGGGAGTATATCATGCCCGGAGATTTCCCTGGACCTCTTTGAGCATTTGTATCTCTTGTTCTACCAGCCCAGATTCATTGACATTCCTCCTCCAGAAAAACACAAGCCCCTCTTTATTCTGCTGTCAATAAGTTCAGGGCTCTGCAAACACTGCCATGTGACTCTTAAGGTTTTCATCTCTACTCTATTCAATATGTGTCTGGGTTTAAATAAACACTATTGTTTAAATGAAATAAACACCATCTGAAGCTAGAGGGAAACACCTTGGAAACTTTTCTTACACCTCTTAACACATTGGGGTTGATCCTTGCAACCAAGGATTATTGACTCTGTTAGAGCATCTCTTGGAGTCCTTTTCTGGCTTCAGGATGCCTTTACTGTGCTTTAAGCTCTAGTCCCTCTTGGTCCTTTTGGTGACTATTAATGTCTCATGTAAAACAGGCTGCTTTATAACTAATGCCTAAGCTTACTTCATACCCCTATAGTAGTGGGCTCCCTGGAGGTAGCAAAAATGAAGGCACAACTGTACTGTCTGAGTCTACTCCTCAATAATGTCATCACCTTAGCAATTTCTCAAAGACTACACAGTTAATTTGTAGCTCAGGGTTCCACATCCATGGATTTCTGTTAGAAAAACCTGGGCAGGATATACACACCTATAATCTCAGCCTTCAAGAGGTAGAGGTGGGAGGATTTTCAATCCAAGAGTACTCTAAACTACATATGAGATTCTATCTTAATACATCACTGTCCTCGGGGTGGTGGGGGAAGAAATGGGAAGGAAAAGGAGATGTAGAAGAATGTAGATGAGGAAAAATGGAAGGAGAGAAGGAAGAAGAGACTGTTTAAAACATGTTATTTCTGTATTCAACCATGCAGAGAACTATGTGCTTGTCAGTTTCTCTCCAGTGTGCTATGTCTGATGCTGTTTGTCTTCATTTGGGTTCTTTTTGCTGTGAAAAGATACCATGACCAAGGCAAACCTTATAAAGGATATTTAATTGGGGGTAGTGTACAGATTCAGAAGTTTAGTGTAATATCATCAAGGTGGAAAGAAGAGCAGTGTCCAAGCAGACATGGTGCTAGAGGAGACAAGAGTTCTACATCTTGATCAGAAGGCAGCCAGAAAACTCTTCTGCCCTGGGAGGAGCTTTAGCTTAGGATCTCAGAGTCTACCAGGACAGTGACATACTTCCTCAAACACCACATCTACTCCAGAAAGAACATACTTCCTAATACTGTCACTTGCCATGGGCCAAGTATATTTAAACCATACCTTTCAAGATCACTGTAAAGGCTTTATACAACATTGGTTATTTTCATAGGGTTACTCTTTAGTATATGCTCTTTTATGTAGTTGGAGGTGATTTGATGGTAAATAGGCTTTACTATATTGTCTACATTTGGAAGGTTTATCTCCAGTATGAATTCTTTCATGTTTCTTAAGATCATTCTGAGTTACAAAGGCTTTACCACATTGAACACATTTGTAAGGTTTCTCTCTAGTATGTATTCTTTTATGTACTTGAAGAGTACTCTGATATCCAAAGACTTTACCACACTGATCACATTTGTAAGGTTTCTCTCCAGTATGAAGTTTTTCATGTGTTTGAAGTTCATAATGAGAGACAGAGGATATACTACATTGCTTACATTCATAAAGTTTCACTCCAGTATGAATACTTTCACGTCTTTTGAGATTATTCTGAAAAACAAAGGCTTTCCCACATTCATTACATTTGTAAGGTTTCTCTCCAGTATGAATTCTTTCATGACTTCGAAGATGACTGTGAGTAGAAAAGGATTTACTACACAGCTTACATTCATAGGGTTTCTCTCCAGTATGTGTTATTTTATGCACTTTGAGAGAAGATTGTTGTCCAAAGGCTTTCCCACATTCATTACATTCGTAAGGTTTTTCTCCAGTATGAATTCTTTCATGACTTCGAAGATGACTGTGAGTGGAAAAGGATTTACTACACAGCTTACATTCATAGGGTTTCTCTCCAGTATGTATTCTCTCATGTGCTTGTAAATAACTTTGATATGCAAAGCCTTTGCCACATTGCTTACATTCATAGGGATTCCCTCCAGGATGTGATGCTTTATGTGTTCGGAGATTAGCATTACATACAAAGGCTTTACCACATTCATTACATTTGTAAGGTTTCTCTCCAGTATGAATTCTTTCATGTTTTCGAAGTTGACCATGAGAATAAAAGGATTTACTACACTGCTTACATTTATAGGGTTTCTCGCCAGTATGTATTCTTTTATGTGCTTGTAAAGAGCATTGATATGCAAAGGCTTTGCCACACTGATTACATTTGTAGGGTTTCTCTCCAGTATGAATTCTTTGATGTTTCTTAAGATCATTCTGACCTCCAAAGGCTTTACCACATTGAACACATTTGTAAGGTTTCTCTCCAGTATGTATTCTTTTATGTACTTGGAGATGACAACGTTGTGCAAAGGCTTTACCACAGCAATTACATTCATAGGGTTTCTCACCGGTATGTGTTACTATATGCACTTTGAGATGAGACTGCTGTGCAAAGGCTTTACCACATTGATCACATTCATAAGGTTTCTCTCCAGTATGTGTCCTTTTATGTACTTGGAGAGTACTGGGTCGAGAATAGGCTTTATCACATTGGTTACATTTGTAGTGTTTCTTTCCAGTATGTATTACTTTCTGTATTTGGAGACTACTGTGATGTACAAAGCCATCCCCATAAGGAATACGTTCAGATGGTTTCGCTCCAGTGCTACTTCTTTCATGCCTGTAAAGATAATTGGCATATATGAAAGCTTTACCACATTCACTAAACCAAGGAATCTTTTTATTTGGAGGAATTAATTTTACAATTTGGTGTAATTTTAAAGAGAAATCACATCTTAAGGTTTTTGTTTGTTTGTTTGTTTGTTTGTTTTTGGTTTTTCAAGACAGGGTTTCTCTGTGTAGCCCTGGCTGTCCTAGAACTCACTTTGTAGACCAGAACACCTTAAGATTTTTATAACTTTGTTTACATTCATGGTTTCCCCTTCATTATGATTTGTTTTCCATACCTGTAGTGATACGAGGGTTATTACATGGCTCAAATTTGTAGCATCCTTTTTCTATATGAGATTTGGCACAAATTTGAAGAGAAATGGAAGAGCTCAGAGCTTTACCACAGACTACATTCATGAATTTTCCTATATTGTGAAATATACTACAATACTACATTGGCAAGGTAAAGCAGGAGAAATAGAAAAGAATTTCCACAATCCTAGTACTCATAGGGATTTTCTACAGTGTGAGTTTATGGATATATTCTCAACTGAAGTTGCAAAACCAACTAATTATGAAGTTGTATCACACTGAGAAAGTTTGCTCAAATATGGACAACTACATGTATTTTAATTTTTCTTAGAGAGAGAGAGGTACACTGCTCATTTCAATATCCCTATTTTCACCTGGCTTGTATCCATTGTGACACCAGACATACCTATTAACAATAGAATAACAAATGAAGGACTTCCACATTGCATTCACGCACTATGGCTGTTTATTCCTCATAGACATGTGGTATGGGAATGAAATTTACTCCTCAACAACATTCTAGACTCTCATAAACTGCCTTCTCACTTAAACTTAGCAAAGTTACCATATGAGTAATCAGATTTACTATGGAATATTTGCTTATTAGAAACATATACTTATCACCTAATATATATCTTTGGGAATTTGTGAGTGCTATGAGACTAGATTGTAAATTCTACAGAGTAGCCATAATGTGTCTATGATTCAAATGGTAATATCTGTTAAGGCATTGTTTTCTTGTCTTCTCTTTTAGAGAAATGCCTTGAAAACACAAATCAGACATCTGACACTGAGGTATGTGGATTTATGAGAATTTAAATAATCAATATAATTAAAGCAGTGCTTTTTTAATTTTTAATACTGCTGATTTTCTTTAAAAGTTCCAGGACACATTAACATTTTTTCAGAGGCATATTCATACCAACTTGCACATAAAATTACCTTCCATGTCTTCTGGAACTTTGACAATGTTCTTCAATAGTATGGTCTTCCCAATTGTAGCCTAAAATATAGTACCAGAAGATGTATGATGTATTATTGGAAATTAAGCAAATTTAAATTACTATCTTTAGTAAACTTTATTTAGCCACCTCATTCTTCCTCATTCTCAATTGACATTACAGAAAAGCGTCAATAATAAAGAAACAGTTGATTCCATTTTTAAAAAACGAGACAAAATTCATAGTCTTACCTACAGCATTGAGGTTCCTGTAGATCTCCAGCATCACATCTTTGTAGAGACTCTTCTGTGGAGGACTCAGCAACTCCCATTCTTCTCGAGTGAAGTTCACATGCACATCATCATAGGTCAATGCATCCTAAAATATTCCATATATGTGTAAAACAGAAACCATGATACCAGCATCACTGTAAATGTATGCTTCATTCTTAATATATTTATATGATTCTTGTGCTTTCCCCACTGATTTCAGAACCAAGAAATTCTAATGTAATAACCAAGTCATCTTAGAAGGAACCTGAGTAATAAGGTTCACTTCTGTCATTTCTTTGCTCTTTGAATAGGATATAGCCTTGCAAGAGAAATTCTAGATGGGCCTATCATTGAAAACCCTTATACATCTCTCAGTTTAGTTACTTGTCCTCCCTGAATGCAGCTCTCCTTGGCAAGTGTCTCATAGCTTAGGTATCTCAACATCTTGTGGTCTCAAAATGCAACTCAGGCTTCATCTTCACAGGTTCATGCAATGCACTCTTACAGTATCCTCCCTCACCGGGGCTCTGACTCTGGCAAACATAGATGGCTGGAACACTGCTGGACTTAAACCTCAGGGGAAGAATCCATGACCTTAAATTTTACAACTTTTTTACTTCCAGAACTTGGATGCGCCTATAAAGTTTAGATTCTAAATTGGGATGGACTCTCCCATGCTTGGACATAGTTGTAGCAGGTTTTGTATGAAGTTCCTTCCAGGGAATAGGAATCACTTTGCCTACCACACTTTCCAATCATTGAAGGCATAACAGGAGTGTGTGTTTCTTTAGGACACGTTCTTAGGCTTTCAATCCTGAATCCAGGCCTCTGTCTCAGCATTTAGCTGTCATTTGAAACTACACAGTGCTGTTTTTCTCTACAAGCCACAGACTTTGTTTAATTTCTGCCCAACTTGTTGCTTATTGTTTTTCATTTTAGTCCTGAATGAGTTACTAGGAATAATCTTCCAGCAGATTCAATATTCCACTTAAGAACTACATCCAGGGCTGGCGAGATGGCTCAGCAGGTAGGAGCACTGACTGGTTTTCCGAAGGTCCTGAGTTTGGATCCCAGCAACCACATGGTGGCTCACAACCACCTGTAATGAGATCTGACACCCTCTTCCGGTGCATCTGAGAAAGTTGTAGTAAATTACTCCAGAGCAAGCATGAACAGAGGTTGAGTTCAAGAGCAGCCACACACATGATGGCTCACAGCCATCTGTACAGCTACAGTGTACTCATACACATAAAATAAAATAAATTTTTTAAAAAAAAGAACTACATCCAATTATTTTTTAATGCTGCCTTACTCAATTCATCAGAGCATGGAAAGAATAAGAAAGATTTTGGGTCAAATTACCACACAAGTAACCCCTAGCTAAATTTTTCAAGGAATCTATTTTCAACTGAAATCCTATGACCTCAATTTCTGTCAGCATTACTTGAAATACTCAAATCTTCCATATGTTACAACAGCCAATTAAGCTGTGAGTAC
>NW_022196905.1:147806195-147808952 GCF_008632895.1 Mastomys coucha | reverse complement strand
CCCATCTACACTGCTCTTGGGAATGTATCCAAAAGGTGCTCCACCCTACCACAAGGACGTTTGCTCAAATATGTTCATAGCATATTCATTCTTACTAGCCAGTAACTGGAAACAACCTAGAGGTACTTCAACTGAAGAATGGATAAACAAAAATGTGGTACATTTGTACAATGGAGCATCACTCAGACGTTTAAAAAAATGACATTGAGAATTTGCAGGCAATCGAATCCAACAACAAACAAACAAAAAAAATCACCTTAAGTTACCCACACCCAGAATGACAAACATGGTATGCATTCACTTAAAAGTAGATATTACCTCTTAGATAAATAATAATCAAGGTATACCCCACAAACCCAAAGGCTAGATAAAGAGGTTGGCTATAGACAGAAGCACAGATCTCCTTCTAAGGGGGAATAGAGTAGTTTCTGTGAGTAGACTGGGGTTTGATGGGAACAGGGGTGGGGAGGGTCAGTTGCAGGATGCAGGGTTAAAGTACAATGCAGGGAGAAACAGCTGAAATTAGGGGTCATTTGGGGCTAGAGTAAAATCCCAGTACAACAGCAACTTCCTGGATGCTGTAAGGTGACCCTAATGAAGACTCCAAGAATGGAGGATATGGAGTCTGAAGTGACCATCCTTTGTAGCCAGCCAGGGCTTCAATGTTGAAAATGAATTACATTCGGTTGAGCTGTTGGCCAATGTGGTCCCTTGGAGATCCTTAAACAATTCATGCTGCTGCTAGGACAAAACTTTGCTCTCTCTGTCTCACTGACAGTAGGGCCCCATTAATGAGGACAAATTCCACACAGCTAATTGAATGCAGAAATCAAGCTGGTGCAGGCTTAGAGACTTCACTCCTATGTCCTAGTCTCTTTGAGGAGAGAAGGTACTCTACAGGCTACAGAAAGAGGAACATGGACCCCCACCCCTTATACACACACACCCCTACAATTGGTCCTTCCTGCAAGATGAGCTAGTGCACGATGGTAACAAAGTTGTTTTAGTGGCCAACCAATGCTTGGTTTTGTAAGACTCTGTGAGACCCTGACAGAGTCTTAGACCCACAGATCACAACTTGACAATGATCGCTGTAATAACAAGGTTTATTGATCCAACTTGTCTGGCCAAGGCATGTGGGGTGCTCTTTCTGGTAGGAAGAGGCAACCATGAACTCAGAAAGCACACATCTTTTATACTTTATACAGGCAACAGGGCTAACTGGCTTATTCTGATTGGTGCAGTAAAACTAAGGATCTCTTCAAGCATTGGTTGGCTTGCACATGGGGCTGTTTTTGGCTTCATTGCCCCCTTACCTAACTGTTGTACCTGGAAGGCCCCTGGAATGGGTAATGCTGGAAAGTCCTGGAATTTTTGTAAGGTCAGAGTGTTCTTGGACCCCAATACAGGGAGGGGTAGAGCATCTAATCTTCTTCTTAAAGGTTATGTTCTGGTCAGCTTTTAGTTCAGCCCAGTCCTCCTGACCTTTAAAAACTTTGTTTTTCTTATACAAGGAAATGTCTCTACAATAGGTAGTTTTGACTTACTGTTTCTTTCTCAAAACTCGTTTTTACCTTTATGTCTATATTCCCAGAACTTTGTTTTTCACTTTATTACTTCAGTTTAACTTCAGACCCTTGACATGAAAGAGAACACATGACTAACACTGACTGTATTTCTAGGAACCTTACAGAAACTTAAATGGCAAGCAGAGAGACAGCATGGGTCTGTGCCAAGTCCTCTGCTGATATGGTTGTTAGCTTGGTGTTTTTGTGGGACTCCTAACAGTGAGAGCAGGTGTGACTCTGATTCTTTTGCTTCATCTTGAGACTTTTCCTACTATAAGGTTGCCTTGTCCAATATGAAGGCTATCACCTTGCCTTTTTCTATCTTCTTTGTCCTGTTGGGCTATCCTCTCTTGGAGGTCTGCTTCTTTTTGAAGAGGAAATGGGGTGACGGGGTGTTGAATCATGGGGAGAGAAAAAAAAGAATAAATAAACGGATGAATATGTTAAATGTTTAATACATTCTCCAAAGCAAAAATGAAAATGTTATCATCTAAGATAATTTACTTAATGTGGAGAAAACAAAGAGATTAGTCAGTTATTTAAGACTACTACATCTTTGTTCAATTGTAATATATCATCAGTATTTAAATTCAAACACTGTTTCTTTTTTTTTTTTTTTCCCGAGACAGGGTTTCTCTGTGTAGCCCTGGCTGTCCTGGAACTCACTCTGTAGACCAGGCTGACCTCGAACTCAGAAATCCACCTGCCTCTGCCTCCCAAGTGCTGGGATTGAAGGTATGGACCACCACCGCCCAGCTACACAGTCGGTTTATTAAACTCAGTTTTACTTTTTCATGCAATATGACTCATGGCCAGAAACTTCTCATGCCATCCAAATAAAGCTACTTTCTGTATTTTTATATTATACTTTAATACCACATCTGCTTCCCATCTATAACAATTCTTGCAACAGAAAGCTTGATATTTCATTTCTCTTCTCCACATAATGTTCTAAATAAACATTACAAAAACCCTTTGAAGGAGATTGCTTCAGCTGAATTCTGTGCTTTCTGCCCTTCTGTAGGAATTTGGCAGGAATTTGACATTGAGCTAGGACACTGAAGTAGGCTCTGGCAGGAATTTGACTTTGGGATAGGACTTAGGAAGTAGGCTCAGAAAAGCATTTGGGCTAATACAAAGCTCAAAGTAAACTGAGCCAAGGAATGTGTGGCATTCCTTTTATCTTGTT
>NW_022196905.1:147796684-147801459 GCF_008632895.1 Mastomys coucha | reverse complement strand
GAGCAGAAAGGGGAAGAGCTACTTCATCATGGAGACAGACAATGAGGATAAGTCAGACCCTGCGTGGTCATACCAGGCTATGGGTTTTACAAAATAGATTAATTGGGTTAAAATATTGTCTTTATTATTTGGTTCAGAAACTTTTGTATTGGCATCTTATAAATTGATCTTATTATAATATAAGCCTGATTGGATATTAAAGCCTTAAGAGTCATGCTTTACATACTGAGTCCTAGGTTCTACCTCAATGAATGATTGTAGGGGTGTGTAAAGCTTTGCTGGTGAGCAAGATGTTGTTGATAGCAGGGAGAGAATAGCAAGAGCCTGCAGGGACATGGTGTTGCTAGACAATACTGGCTCAAAAATGTGGCTCCCTAGGGAAAGACTTTACAGGATTGATTCATTTTTTAATAATTCCTGCAACACTGGAGACTGCAAGTCTAGCCATTTAGACAAATGGGAAATTACACAGCAAGCATATTCCCAGGATCACTTGTAAGTACACCAGTGCCTAACACAGCAGGATAGTGACTAGTAACAGTGTGCTAAATGGAAGGTCCCACATGATGGCATACATCAGGAAAGGAAACCATAGAAAATGTAAAACCTGGGGTGGGGAGGTCTTACACAACAGCTATTTCTTATCCTAACTAAACTCCTTGAGAATACCATCTTGTATACTTACATGAGGGAAAAGGAAGGAGATGGGAGACATCTATGAAGTCAGCAGAAAGATGAAGAAACTATGAAGTCAGCAGAAGCAGCATACAATGGGACACACGAAAGAGAAATCTAATCAAACAGTGATGCACAAGGGCCAACTCAGTGTCTCTCAAAAACATTTCTGACCAAGCCTCTAGTGCCCTTGGAACTGACAACCACATCCCTATATGGTGGGGAGAGTTGTGTTCTCAGAATTCAATGCAAGCCCTCCCAAAGGCCCTGGCCCCAGACCATTACCAGCTCTCCCAAGCATATTCCTGGCTTTAGAAAAGGAGCAGTTTTATCTCTATATCCAGGGCCGCAGGGAAAGCTCCCAAGGAACCAGCTGAATAGGCCCCAGGCTGTTACTGGCTCTGCCAAGCATGTTCCTGGGTTCAGAAGGAGCTATGTCATTCTCCATACATGGGGACCTCAGGGGAAGTGTAGCTTGATCAGGCCAGCACTCAATACAACAGTGCTCCTTTTCTTCTCTTTTTTACCTTTTCATATGGTTGTCACTAGGTGATCTCACTCATGTGACTGAACTATGCTTTTCTCAAGATGAAAACTGAAGCTTTATGGCACACCAGGCCTTACTGTTGACTGTGATCCTGTAAATCCCCACTGAGCAACTTGTTCAAGGCCTACTCTTTGATATGGAGATGCTGCTAGTGGCAGGTTGTAAATCAAGTTTGTTTCCTTTGTGATGGTTTGGAGCCATATTTCTAGACAATCCTGGTGAACAAACATGTATATCCTAGCTTCCTAATCTCTAACTACCCTGGTTAGAGTATTACTTATCTGTGGCATGTTCTACAGGCAGTTCTCCCTCAGCTAAATTCTACTTTGTGAGCCTTACTAACTCCTAAGCTTTAGTAAATCCTTTACATCATCAATTTTACTCTTTTACATTACAGCATGATGTTGCTTTGCTACCCAGCACATGAGACACCTTTTACAACTTCTACAAAACTAACTCCAAATGGATTGTACACCTAAATATGAAATGCTAAGAACAGAACTTGTTGAAACTCGGACTTTCTGAGTTTGGAATCATGCCAAGAATCCTCCTACACATAAGCCAAAGGTTCTGCACAGATCCAACCCCCACAGTGAAGTTATTCAAGGCTACCGCTGGGTCCCAAGAGTGGCTAGGACCTCAGGGGACCTCACACGTGGCCGCTGATTCCCAATTATCCCCGGGAAAGACCCTCCTCACCAGCTCGCGCTGCTCAGACCCCTGCTTCTCCCCCTTGTTGGCAGTGACCCTGCGCTCACCATGTCGCAACTTCGGAGCTTGCCTGAGCATGCTCCACAGCATCTAGCGGCAGGACAAAGAGCACAGCACACAAGATGATCCAAGGCTGCTCAGATACTAAGCAAAACCGGCACCATGGCACCCGGAAAAACCCGCCTTCCGTTCTGACTGGCAGGTCCGCGTAAAGGCTCTGATTGGCCAGTATTCTTGAGTGACTCGAGCACCTCCCTTAGAATATGCTGAAGGTACACAGAGTAGAGGTTCTCACCCCAAGCTTCAAGTCCAGGGCCGGACCTTTTCCAGATCTACAGGTATGTGCGGTTCTATAGTACTTCTGCCTGTCCTCCAATAGCCTTACCATCTGTCTTCCTGTCCAGCCCCAGGAAGGACCTACGATCCACCTACCACTGCTCAGTAGCTTGCTCCTCCCCCATGTAGGCAGTGACCCTGTGCTCGCCAGGTGCTGACTTCTGCCCTAGCTTCCCTCACTCCGTAGGCTGTCCCACAAGCAGAAAGGTGCGTAGGATATTAACAATTAGTGCGTAGGATATTAACAATTAAAGAGAGATTTTCGGGGAACAATGGTTTTTTTTCCTTGCTGTTGGGATTCAGACTCGGGACCTGCGGCTGACTTGCATATATTTAGCACATCAAAACCGGCTGGGTAGAGCCTTTCAGCAGCCTAGGGCAAAGCAGGTTTACCTGAAACCAAGACTGGAAATGAAAAGGTAGGGGGTGAGAGAATGAAGCCAAGACAAAGGTTCTGATCAAGGCTCAAAGTTTATAAGCTTTGCATTTATAAAGGATAAAAACATAAAACTCATCCCCTTCTTCTGCTGGAGTATGTTGTAGAGCAAGGTCAGAGCAGGGAGACAAAACACCTCAGTTCCCTTGGGAACCTGCAACTGCAGCCAAGACAGATGTGTCTCTGTCCAGGTTGTTAAGGTCTGTGGTGGCGAATGTTTAAGGTCTGCTATTCTGTTCAAGGCTGGGAAGGTTACAATTTTCCCTTTTTGTTTTCAAAAGTCAATTTTCCAGAGTGTGATGCGCATGTTCAATAATTCCTTATCCCATTGGATTATAAGGAATTCCAGTTTTATGTTCAATACCAAATTAAACAAAATTATATAAAGTTGTTTCCAGTATACTCTGGCCCATTATCTTTCTTGATGATGTTAGGCAATACTATAGCATTAAAGACCTGTACGCCATGATCAATTATATTCCTAGAAGCTTCTCCCATATGTAGCCAGGAAAAATAAAAATCCTGAACAAGTGTCAATACAGTCATGTATATATTTCAATTTTCCAAATTCTGAATAATGAGTTACATCTATTTGCCAAATATTTGTGGGCATAAGGCCTCATGGATTAACCCCTAAATGTGGAACTGGAGATAATGTAAGACAGTTAGGGTGTTGTTTTACAATCATTCTAGCTTGTTCCTTAGTGACCTCATGTCAGAGCCTTGAGGTATGACCAGAAAGACGAAATTTATTATGATCATGTTTAACCAAAACAATAAGATCTGAAACTAAAGCTTCTATTAAAGCTCTGTCAATGTGATCAATGCCTGCAGCTAAAGCTCCAGGAAACTCAGAATGAGTTTGTGTATGACCAATGTAAGAAGGATTTTTTTCAAGAATGATGTTTTGTAATGTGAAAACAGAAATCCAGCTTGTATGTTGAAATCAAACATACCACAAGTTTCTGACAGAGGACCTGACTGAGCCACATATAGATAGATTATCAGTAAAAAGATGAAAATCATCGATTGCAGACTAAAAACATTTAGTACTGCTGTTAGTTCTGCTACCTGACCAGAAAGCCCAGGAGTCTCTAAGACTACCTGTTGCTTATTTGTAAGCTAACCCACATGTCCTTTAGAGGAGCTGGCAGCAAATATTAAAAGAGCATCATGCAGAGGCTGTAAAGATGTCATATTAGGAAATATATCCCTATGTACATTTAAAATTTTTATCACCCTGTCTTGAGAGTAATGATTATGTATAATGCCTTCAAATTCTATTTGAGCAAGCAACCAATCCATATTATGCTGCTTTAACCAATTATTTTGGTCGACATTAAAAGGCTGAATCTGGTTCTTTGACACAATAAATCAGTGCCTGTTTTCCTCCAAATATCATCATATGAGCTACTACCTCATGATATGGCAATATATTATGTCTAGAAGATATCCTTGAATATATCCACATAAGAGGAGCTTTTTGCCAGAACAATCCTGGAGGTGTATGAGTCATATTGAAAATCAACAAATGTAAAAGCAAAGAATAATCTATATAAGTAACAAATTGTTTTTCAATAGCTCTCTCTACTTGTTGTGAGGCCAACAACCCTTCTGAAGTTAAGACTCGAGGAGAGGCAGGATCAGCACTCCCCCTAGTCATCAAATAATATCAAATAAGGGTTTCAATTCTCCTGTCATAAGCTTTAAATTAGGATGAAGTCAATTAATATCACCTAACAGCTTTTGAGAATCATTTATAGGTTTTAAATTGTCCCTATGGATTATTATCTTCTGAGGAAGATATTTATCTTCTGAGGAAGATTATTATCTTTTGAGCTTGATTTATAAGCCTAAAGCCTAGATAATTATAAGGATCTTGCATTTCCACTTTTTCTGGAGCTATTTGTAATCCTTTATCAGCTAATGCCTGTTGTAAACCTCTATAACATAGAAGCACATCCTGAGGATCTTTTCCTGCTAATAGGATACCACCCATGTAATGTATAAAATATATTATTGGCCATTGCTATTTTTTTTTTTTCTCAGTGCAGCCCTACCTGTCTTGGA
>NW_022196905.1:147779255-147796674 GCF_008632895.1 Mastomys coucha | reverse complement strand
TGCTCTTCTGAAGGTCCTGAGTTCAAATCCAAGCAACAACATGGTGGCTCACAACCATCCATAATGAGATCTGACACCTTCTTCTGGTGTGTCTGAAGACAGCTACTGTTGTCTCTCCCCCAAAGTTGCCCTAATGTTGCTGCAGAATTCTAAGCAAAAGTGGACTGACAGCCCTGGGCTGAAGCCTGCCACCTGTGGTGCAAGACAATAGCTCACAAACACTGCAGCTCCTCCTGAAACCTGAAGAACTAACTTCTCCTAAGACTTTTGTTTGAAGTCCTTGCTCACTGTAAACAGACTGCCTGGGATGTGATGCCACTGAGAACCATGTCTCTGTGTCTCTGTGTCTGCTGTCGTATTTATGTTATGCATGTGTTGTGCTTGGACATTGTGGTTTCACTTTGCTGCCTGGATATATAAACCCATTTCACCCCAAGTAATGGACGCTTTGATACATTTACTTAGAGTCTCTCTGTCCTTTGTTTTCGACTCGTTTATTCCCACAGGTCTGGTCCAACCTCCAGTTCGAAGGTGCCCATGACCTGAGTAGATCTGCTGGTTGGTCACTACAAGCTACAGTGTACTTACATATAATAATAAATAAATCTTTTTAAAAAGTAATAGAAGGGACACTAAAAGCAAATCTTTCACAATCTTGAGGGTGCAAAGGAATAGTAAAGAAACAATCTTTCAAATCTACTACTATTTTATAATATCCTTTAGGGATGGCCACTGGAGATGGAGCCCAGGTTGTAAAGCTCCCATAGGTACCATGATTTCATTAACCTTTCTTAGATCTTAGAACAATCTCCATTCACCAGAAGTTTCCTTGATAACAAGTATTGGAGTTTCCAAGATGACTGATACTATTTGACAACCTCTTCTTCTAAATCAACTTCCTCTTCTGGATCTAATTCATCATTAGTGCCTCCAAGTTCTGTCTCCTAGGACTATAGGGCATGCTAGGTCTGTATTTCTGTGACTTAGAGTTGAGAGTGCCTCTTTCTTCAGAAGCCTTCTCTGAAAGGCAATCTTCCTGGAGTTGCTCAAGCTGTTCCTGGGTAGTAGCTAACACCTTCGAAGTCTCTTTATCTTTATAATTATCAATAATAGCATCTTTTATAATCAACCAAAGGCAGAAGGTGATCTGTCTGAGTGGCTTCTAAAACTTCTCCAACTCTATTCCAGGTTTAGGTATTTATTTATTTAGTTAGTTAGTTAATTAGTTAGTTAGTTAGTTTTTTCAAGACAGGTTTTCTCTGTGTAGCCCTGGCTGTCCTGGAACTCACTCTGTAGACCAGGCTGGCCTCGAACTCAGAAATCCGCATGCCTCTGCCTCCCAAGTGCTGGGATTAAAGGTGTGCACCCCCAATGCCCTATGGTTTTCTTATTTAAAGTTCTTTCTTCTGAAAACCATGGACAACATGAATCTTTTTGAGACAGAAATTTTTCTAATGTCTGTTTTGAAAATCCTACTCCTCTGGGCTGGAGTAGTTCTTTTTGGCTGTGGAAGAAGGCATGTTTAGAACCCCCCTGCCCCATTGCACTGCCCCACTTAGGTGACATCAGCTTTGGCCAACATCCCTTCAACCTAGCTAGTAACCTTTTGAATGCACCTTCTGCAACAACAGTCTCCAAAAGGTAAAATTTTTGGCTAGCCCTAGCGTTAACGATGAATGTTGCTTACCATGCATTGTGGACACTTTCCCTTTTCTCCTGTTTTCTGTGGAACTCCACCCAAGACAGCGTTACTCAGTGGGTCACCCCGTTTTCACGCCCCTCATTAAGGTGCCACCTTTAGCAGTCCAGCAGCTACACCCACATTTTACTCTTTCTCCTTACCTCTGTTCCTTATTCTCCTATCCCAAAATGATTTCTCTGACCTCCTTGGGACTACTGAACTCTCTGGTTCCTTGGGTCAGTGAATCCACTAGAGAGCTGCCCCTGATAATCACGCAAATACTCTAATTTCACTTGGGTTGAGTCCTTCATCCTGGGCTTAGGTAAACTACAACTAGTTTTCAGCTGGTATGAGAACCCTGGGAGACAAACGGGAACCAGATGACAAACCATGTGGAGCAGTGGTGTTAGCCAGCACATCTTCCTCAGTGGGAAGGTAAACACATATTCATACACAAGTTGTATTAATAAAGGTTCTCTAGATGAACAGATCTGATAGGATGAATGTATATAGGTAGAAAGTGGATTTATTAGAATATTTCACAGGCTATGGTCCAACTAGTCCAACAATGGCTAACCTAGTTTGTGTAGGAGTAGGAAAACCTAGATGAGAATGTATGCAGACTCCCTCAGTAGAATACCAATGCTTCCTTTCCTGAAGGAAATCATTGCTTTGGAAATGACTCCCATTCTCTTCTTAGCAGCCACAGTGGATAAAATCTTTCTCAATTCTTCCGTCTTGTTATATGTGATGGCTATTCCTAGTAGACAATCCATGTGGATGGAATTAACTAAAGCTGAAAGAGTTTAGGTAATGTGGGGGGTGGGGTCCTTAAATATAGCTTTTGAAATGTGAAAACCCTTCTTTAATCTGGATTTTTTGATGTGTTAAGATCCACCTTTACTCTAGGCCACAGCCGACATATATAAAGGATATTGAAGATGGTAGCTCCTTCTCTTTGCCTCCTTACCTTACCTCTGGCTAGCCAGTCCATTGTTCCTTCCTTACTTTCTTTCTTTCTTTCTTTCTTTCTTTCTTTCTTTCTTTCTTTCTTTCTTTCTTTCTTCATTCTTTACTGCCATTAAAAAGCCTACTTGTTTGAAACTCTGGTATATACTGAAGACTGATTGAGACTTGCAGCCACACATGGATTCTTCAACTTTGCATTTGTAGACAGCCATTGTTAGACTGTGAGACATTCGAAATAAATTCACTTTTAACATGCATATAGAGCTCATTCTATCAGTTCTGTACATCAAGAGAATCTTAATAATATAGCTGTGTGTGTGCATGCATTTTTGTTTTTCCACCGTTCCACTGGGGAAGATGTGCCAGATAACAATAGTGCTCCACAGTGTTATGTCTTTTCTGCTTTTCTCCTATGCTTGTCTCATACTTACCTGCTGAAAACTAGCGGCAGTTTACCTGAACCCAGCATGAAGGCACAAAACAAAACTCTTGTTTCCTAAAATCCCTCTTTAATTGTTAATATTCTGGGCACCCTTTTTCTTGTGGGACAGATTAATAACGCCACTGTATGTTGAGTAATGGGCTATGAAAGCTGTCTACCTCGATTCCAGGAGGAAGAAGAAGTGCATGTTGAGTGCTGAGAGGGGAGCTCGGGCAGTCTCTGGAAGTCTCCAGGCCACTGCCCACAAAGAGGAGGAGCAGGCGACTGACCAGTGGAAGCGGGCTGGGAAGACGAATGGGTAAACTATTGGAGGACAGTCACGAGTGCTACTGAGATACAAATCTCTGTAGATAAAGAATGAGTCTGTCTCTGGACTGGAAGTATGGACCAGGAAACACTATGCTGTGTCCCTTCAGCACATTCTAACCCTAAGGGAAGTGTGCCATGCACACTTGGCGTGATGGCGGTATTTGAGGCGTAAACTTCAAGGAAAGGCAGTCTCCTGCCTCCACATTGTCGCCTGGCACCCCAAATTCAGAGGTAGCCCAGATATGTTCTCGTACTTGTGTGCTAGGGGATCACCAAGATATCATTTCTTCACAGCTAGTAAGAGAAAATTCGGAGGTTACTCTCTGACCTTCACCAATGTTCCAACGTCCTAGTCAAACCCTGGCTTGGAGTGTTAAGCCATTCAAACTAATTGCCTCCAGCATTGTGGGTATGGCATTAAAGTTTACAGAATGAGAGACTTATCCCAGGACCAGGTCAAGTAAAATCCTCATTCTCACTCATGTACACTCACTACAGCTGAACCACTTCTAGGAATTAGCAAGGGACTGTCTCTACTTCCCCAAAAGATTAGCATAGTGGGCATTTTACCTAAAATGGGCGGGACCTTAATCTGAGAGTATGTGTGAGAGAGACAGTCTGCAACATTGAGCATTCAGCAGCAGGCAGTCTGCATTCAGCATTTGAGAGTCAGCATTTCAGCATTTGGACTTGATCGCATTCAGACTAAAACTAGAACTTAGGTAGACTAGCAGCCCCCCCCCCCCCCCGGCCCAGAGCGCATGGGCCCGGGGGAGGGGGGTGCAGCACCAGTTGAGATTCAAGATTTGTGCATTCAAAATTGAAGATTCAAGCATTCAACATTGAAGATTCAGCATTGAGGACTCAAGATTCAAGCCTGCTTTTCACTTTGTATACTAGGAGAAGGAATGGGAGAAGAAGAAGGACTTGGACTCGCATGCAGGACTAGCACTAGAACTTAGATGGGCTAGAACTCAGATGCATGCAATCCTCAGTCCCCAGGCCCAGAGCGCTTGGGCCCAGGGGATGCACCACCAGTTCAGAGGAGATAGCTGCTGCTTTAGACCCAGCATGTTTCAGATAGCCTAAGATGTACCTCAACTATTGACGTGCCAGATTTTTCATTTCTCTCCTTTGCAACGATTGTAAAAGCCTCATGTCGTTTTTTAAGAAATACACTCAGACCTTACAATACTCGTGTTGAGTTTGTTTGTCAAAGCCGAATTCCGTGCACACCTGGCCAGAACCCATCATGCAGCAGAACAAGGGACCCCGTAAGAAAGCACAGTCCGTGGCAGAGGTGATGGAGTCACTCTAGACTCACTGGACAATCTCCAGGAGTCTCCAGGCTGACCTGCCAGTTAGAGGAGGAGGCGGGATCTTCCAGGTGCAAGGCTGCAGGTTCAGCTCAGTAAATGAGCAGGCTTGAAGGGTTCCATGTTGTGTGCTCTAAGTGCTGCTGCTGGGTGTTGTGAGGGGAGCTCAGGCAGTCTTTGAGACATGGTGAGCCTAGGGTCCCTACATACACATGGGAGGCGTAGGCAGCTGAGCAGAGGAAGCTTGAATAGAGGGTTCTCCCAGGACTGGGTGAGAAGACAGGCAGGCAGGCTATTTGGAGGATAGGCATAAGTAGTACTGAAGTGCAAATCTCTGCAGATTGGGAAAAGGGCTGGACCTGGACTGCAAGCCTCCAGATGGACCTGCCAGTCAGAATGGGTGGGGTGTTCTGGGTGCCATGTTGCAGTTTCAGTCCTGTGGCTGAATAGGATTGAAAGGTAAGGGTGAGAGGTGCCCTGAAGGATGATGGTAAGTGATGAGAGGGGATTTCAGGCAAGCTCAAAAATCAGGAAGTCCTTAGTATACACTCACTGTCCACATTCGCAGAAGAGTAGCCTGCTGAGCATGGGGAGCTGTTGTGTTAGGTTCTCCCTGGGGCTGGGTGGGAAACTGGTGAGTTGTGGCCACCTGTGTGGTCCCTTATGCTTCTAACCCCTAAACCCAAAAACCTATCCACTAACCCCTAAACCCAAAGCCCTAACCCCTACCATTAACTCCTAACCCTAACCTGAACCCTAACCCTTCTGACATTTTAACCCTAACCCTAAACGCTAAAGCTAACCCGTAACCCTGTAACTTTAACCCTAACCATAAATCTTAACCCTTACCCCTAACCCTCTAACCCTCTAACCTTTAACCCCTATTCCCAGCCCCTAACCTTTAACCCTAACCCTTAATCCCTAAGCCCTAACTTAACCCTGACAGCCACAAAACCTGTACTTCAGATTTTGGATGAAGATGTTTTCTGGGATTATTGCTACACATGAGGAACTTCTCTCTTAAATTTGGGCAAGAACATCCAGCCACAGAGCTCAGCTAACCCAGCCTCTAAAGAGGACACCTCTAGCTCTGTGTACTAACCTAGGATGTCAGCAAGCTTGGGTAGATTCTGTATATTCTCATGTAGAAAGTTTAGGAAACAGCTATACCTACACATGAAAAGCTGTTCTTCATTCACTCACATCAGTTTAACAGTGTGATGCTTGCTTCCGACAGT
Source organism: Mastomys coucha (assembly GCF_008632895.1). NCBI lineage: Eukaryota > Metazoa > Chordata > Mammalia > Rodentia > Muridae > Mastomys > Mastomys coucha. The sequence continues at coordinate 147,790,719 of NW_022196905.1, read as the reverse complement.
TGAGTAAACTGGGGTATGGTTTCTCACTGTATGTAACAAGAGATGCCAGACAAAAATAAAATAAATATTAAGGAAATAGGTACAAGAATTGGGAAGCTCAGGAGTATGTCCTCCATTGGATCTTATTTTTTTTTAGAAGATGTCTGCCAATGAGACCACAGATCCTGAGAAGCACATGCCAGAGTGAACATTGGCAGCTGAAAAGAATGCATAGCTCCACAAAGTCCAGGGGACTGGAAGGAAATAACATAAGCTATTTCCTTTCATCAAAAAATCTAGAAAATAGTCATGTTTCCAGTTCAGACCTCAGAAAGACTGCAACTTAGCAGTGCCAGAAATGGGAAGACCCCCCCAAGCAAGCTATAATCACCTCAGGCTCTCACCATACTAAGTAATCCACTGTCCGTAGAAGCAAATGAGATGGGGTTTTTTGGTCTGGAGATAGATACCCTCAAATAGACTCTCAAACTATGATTACAGAGTAGGTGTAATTTATATAGAAAGTTGATAAACATTATACAAAGACGTAGTGAGTGAATATGAAAACAAATAGACACAGGGGAGCTTCTCAAGAGAGCCAGAGAAGAGACATCCAGTCACTGAGAATTACAACAAACCGGAACATAGACTTCTCATCAGGAGTACAAAAACCAGAAGACAGGAAAATAAGTCCAGCCCACTGTTACAGCTTAGATATGAAATGTCACCAAATTTCCTTTCTGAAATCTTGGGTGCCAGGTTAGGGATTTTATGATTGATTCATGAAACTCCTGACTTTGTCAATGAGTAATTGATGACCGCAGAGCCCACAGGGCATATTAGGAAGTGAGGAGGGTTGGAGAAAGCAGTTCACTGGGGACAGGCTTTGGTGAGTATATTCTGTCTCTGGTGTTTGCTTCTCCTTCCTGACCGTCAGGAAATGAGCAACTTTGTTCTGCCTCAGCCTTCAGTCATGATGCTATACCTCACCCCGGACAGAACCTCTAAAACTGTCAGCCAGAATAAAACTTACTTCCTTTTAAATAGTTTCTCTAAGTTATTTTGTCCCAGTGACAAAAACAAGCCTAATATGGTGATATGTATAAGTCTTAGAAAAACACAATTTGACAAAGCAGATGCAGGAAGAAATGTGTAGTATGAGTAACTGTTGATGAAAAGGAAATCCACTCAAGTGGAGGTGAGGCCCCCCCACACCTGGCCACACCAGTCTGCAAACTTCTCTCTTCCTCAAGATCAATCAAAAGCAAAAGAAGGGAAAATAAAATTCCACAAACTAGTAGTTTTCACAGAGCTACTAAACACAGTCATTCTCAGATGCTGAAATATTTCAAAGTGATATCAAACACAGATTCCACATTAAAGAATCATAAGGAAGTTGTGAAGAATCCAAGAGGACATACCAGGCAAGGAAAGCATTAAAATTCAACATCAAAGTGTATTTCCCCTGAATCTGTACTGTGCTTATACCATCATAAATCCAAAACATCCTTAGACAGTCTTGGGATAAAATTTTAAAAAATATTGATTGATTGATTTTTCAAGACAGGATTTCTCTGTATAGCCCTGATGCCCTGGAACTCACTCTGTAGACCAGGCTGGCCACCAGCTCAGAAGTCTGCCTGCCTCTGCCTCCCAAGTGCTGGGACTAAAGGCATGTCCCACCACTGCCTGGCATTAAAAATAATTTTAAGCTTATGTAAATACAAATCTACTTGTGAGTTCCTTCCGATATTTTTAAAATGATTAATACCCTCCTCCCCTGTACATACACACACATACAACATGGAAGAAGGAACATACCTAACTGCTGTTTCTGGAAGCCAGAAGAAATGCTTCCATGAAAGGCAGAACCTCGAATTCCTAGACCCCTCCAGAGCATACGACTTGACTGTTCTACCAACTCATCTTGCAGGGAACACCACAGATGGTAAAAAAGGAAGCTGACCCCTTGGTTTCATTCATCCAAGAGTGAGTCTGATTGGTTTGTCTCAAAACCTTTTAGTGGATCTCTTGAACAAAGGCCATTCTGTCTACTCTATTTATGAAACAGCACAGCAAATATGGTGTGAGAAAGGAATGAGGAAGTTTTAAGATTTTACAGAGGTCTCATGAAGGGAAAATTGTTTCTCTGACACTATTGACTCAGAATATCACCCAAGGACACAACTTCCAGCAAATAGTCATAGTTCTAGGCCCTATATCTTTTGCACAAATATATTGCTCTGAGCTAGGAATGAATCATTAAGGAAATATAGAGCAAATCTTATGTTAGGGAGACCAAAGCACAGTAAGGCTGAATACATTGTTTTTTTTAAAGGTCAATTAGTTCTCAACATGTTGAATACATTGTAAATAAGCAGAATAATTACAAAGATCTCAAAGCACATTACTAACTTGGTTGTAGGTTGCGTGAAAATTTGATATGTAATGGCAGGCTGCAGACAACATTTTTTAGAAAAATCATTCACAGTTTCTCCTCTTGAATCCACTAACCTGGATTTCCAGAGCTCTTGCTTCACACTGAGGAGGTGCATCAACATGACCAAGTTTCAAACTGGAAAAACATTCATGTCTTTCAAGATAATCTGAACTGCCATATTAAAAAGGGGTGGGGGGCATTCGGCCAGTGTTCCTGAATGTAGAAAAAATGGCAGGCCTCACTGACAAGGCTGTGACCACTTCCTCATAAACAGTGAGGGGGGCCTTGCAGCTGCAGAGGTAGCTTCCATCCACAAGAGGGCCACACTGCTTGCGTGCCTAGAGATTGGTGAAGCAGACAATGACAGACAATAGGGAACTGCCACTTGGAAGATATACTTGCTTGGAGCCAACTAAACACAGGTGGCTTGCAGAATGGGTGCTCCCCAAGAATAAATGAGTTTGCTGGCCCATTCTCTCCTGCTTTAGGAGTCTGAAGTCCATGCCTTCTCACCCACTGCACCCAAGGGAGACTCAGAAGGACAGAGGACTCAGGCAACACCTGAACAGGTTTCTCTGTCTCACATACTTTGCTAAGACTCAGGACAGAGACAAGGAGCTAAGTCCTTAATTAGCAATCTAAAAGTATAAGAAAATACATAGTTTCCACGATGCTCCTGCTTTTCTCACCTGTGAAATCCCCTGCTGAACAGTATTTTGTGTTTGCTACTGTACTGAAACTGCGGCCAGAGAAGATCAAGCTCACTCCCAAAGAACTATCACTGAGCAGGGCCTCTTCCCCATATCCTAGTACTTTTCTCTCCACCACCTCTGCTGGTGGTGGGCTAGAGGAGAGGTTGAGTGCTTAAAAAGTGGGTTGCAAAAAAGTTGCCTACACCCTGCTGCAGTGGGAATAAGGAAAAAGCAAGCAGGCTCTTTTGTACCAAATACTTTATCAGAGGTCTTGGACTCCTCAGGCTTCCTGGAAGAAGCAATTTTCAGGAGGATCTAGTAATCATATGTGATAAAAGAAGAGCGGCACTTGGCTCAACTAAAAGCCATTTTATGTGTCTTGAAATATGTTTCTTCAACACACAGAAACTTCCCCTCTGAACTCTGAAGCATCCTGAAGTGAAAATAACAAATGAAGCTTAAAAGTGATATGCTTTCGCATTTTCTGAGGCTTTTGTCTCTATTATTTTTACATTTTATTTTTTGTTTTTCTGCTTGTTTCAGGGTAGACTGACCAGTTTTATGAGGGAGTTTGCTTCTTTGAGAAAAATCACTAAAACTCACAAACTCTCTTTGTTTCCTTGATTATTTGTATTGTATTATTTGTTTGTTTTGTGTTTGTTTTTTTGTTTTTGTTTTTTCGAGACAGGGTGTCTCTGTGTCTCCTTGGCTGTCCTGGAACTCACTCTGTAGACCAGGCTGGCCTCGAACTCAGAAATCTGCCTGCTTCTGCCTCCCAAGTGCTGGGATTAAAGGCGTGTGCCACATGCCCGGCTATTTGTATTGTATTGTATTGTATTCTTTGTTTGTATTATTATTTCAACCCTCAATTTGAATATTTCTTGTTATCTATTCTGCCTGTGTGTGATTTCTTCTTTTGGTTTAAGCTTTCAGGTGTGCTATTAAGCTGTTAGTATAAAACCTTTCATAAAATTTTTATGTAGGCTTTTACTGCTATAAACTTGACTCTTGGAACTGCTTTCAGTGTATCCCATAAGCTTGGACATGTGTATTCATTTTCATTGGATCCTAAAAAGTCAATGATTTCTTTCTAAACTTCTGGATATGTTGTACATTCATTTTCAGTGGATCCTAGAAAGTCATTGACTTCTTTCTAAATTTCTGTCTTGACCGACCGAATTTTTCATTCAGTAGAAAGTTGTTCAATTTCTGTGAGTTTTTGTTGGTATCCTGCTTTAATCTATAGTGGAATTCAGGGAATTGTTTCAACTTTCTTGTATCTGCTAAGACTTGCCTTGATTCTGAGTATGTGATCAATTTTAGACAAAGTTTCTTGAGCTGCAGAGAAGGAGGTGTATTCTTTTGTGATTGGATGAAATATTCTGTAAATATTTGTTCGGTACATTTAGTTTATAACCCCAGTTAACTACAGCATTTCTTTGTAGTGAGAACTCTGGAATTTTGATTTTTTTTTGTTGTTGTTGTTTTGTTTTTTTGTTTTTTTCAAGACAGGGTTTCTCTGTGTAGCCCTGGCTGTCCTGGAACTCACTCTGTAGACCAGGCTGGCCTCCAACTCAGAAATCCACCTGCCTCTGCCTCCCAAGTGCTGGGATTAAAGGCATGTGCCACCACTGCCCAATTGGATTTCTTTTAAAAACACAGAAATATTATAAGAATGTGTTGTCATTTTAATCTCAAGTATCCAAGGATATGGAGCTGCTTTAGATTGTCCATAGCAGCTGACTGTGATTTGCCTCTTACTATAGCAGGGTGCATAATTTTGTCAATGACAGGTACCTTTTTCAGTTGTGCAATATTTGGAAAACTGGAAAATTTCAGAGGGTATATAAATACCAGGACCCTGGGAGGCAAGGGCAGGGTTGGTTTGTTGTTGGGATTTGTTTTTTCACATGAGTTGGTTATTGTTTCTTCTTGTTTCTTCAAGAAATTAGGTGCTCACTTCGGAAGCACATATACTAAAATTGGAACGATACAGAGAAGTTTAGCATGGCCCCTGTGCAAGGATGACACGAAAATTCGTGAAGCGTTCCATATTTAAAAAAAAAGAAGAAAAAGAAGAAAAAGAAGAAGAAGAAATTAGATTCCGGGTCTCTTTCTTTCCTTTCTCCCCTCTATCCTAGTGTTAGAAGCTTCAAAGAGTGGGGAAAAGGGTGGAGAAAGGTGGAGAAAAGAAGAACCCAGAAAGTAGCAAAGACCAGCATCATTTCTCTTACCCTCCACCGCTGAACTCTCCCCCTCCACTGCCTCAAGAAGAACTGACAAGAAAGAAGAACCCCATGCCAGACTGACACCCCTCCAGGGTGGAAGATTGTAATTCTAGGTGCTGATATCTGGTTTTGTGTGTTAGAAAATATTTGATTTCAACCTAGGGTTTCTACCCATCCTCTGACCATTTCGTTCCTGGATAAAAGATGCATACAACCTTTATATTTATGATGAGCCTTATTTAGCACAAGAGCTAGGCAGAAAGCTATCCTCTACACTATTATACATATTTCTTAGCCAATAATTCCATTATATAATTGCCCACAGTTTTGTCTGGGCTGCTCTTAACTCTAATTACCCAACTCACATGGCCATTACTTTAAGATACCTCTGTCATGGCCTCCTCCCATCCCCAGGCCAGGAATACCAGGAAATGCCTATCTCAATTCTGCTCAGCTTTTGACTATATGCACTTTTATTTAAAATTTAGAAATAACTTGGAGGCAAGGTCACATAAATATCACTTGGATCTACATTCAGGTTCTCTCATCTCTGGGACAACCAGGTCTTGGGGGCCTGCCTGCATTTAGCATTACAACAGGAGCAAGCAAAAGAAGATCATTGTCCCATACCCTTAGGTTGGAGTGGATGGCTCTGGTCATTTTATGAATTACAGATATGTTTAACTTTAAGGGATAGTTTGCAAGTGTAGCTTTGGATGGGGAGGAAACTAGAGAGCTCAGACTCAGGGATTTCTACCTTTCCTTTCTTCTTCTCTATCCTTCTTTCTTAAGTAAAGAAAAAGGGAGTGGAAGACAAAAGGAGGAATATAGTAATATCTTAGAAATTAGTAGAATAGACAAATAGGGATAGGTTATCAAATTTACTCTTAAATAAAACACTGTATAGCCATAATCATACATTGATAGAAATCTTTATAAATGATGCAAAATTAAAGTTATCATTTCTTACGTAGATACAGAACTTGCATGTTGATATAGAATTAAGGTTTTCATTGGTATAAATCTGTATATTGATACAAAATTTGTAATAATATCAATTTGTGCCTATGCAACTCATTTAAGAATACAAGGCTTTGACCCAGTCCTTCTAACAGCTGTTATTACAAACTGTTTAGGATGACTAGTAACACAAGTTAAGGGCCAGATAGCAAAGTCATGGTTTTGTTAGATTCTGATTCAGTTATAATAAAGTGTTTTCAATTTATTCAAATAGAATGGCTAAGAGTGGTTAAGGTTTAACAGTTCAGATATAAATTTCATAGACAGGTAGTATTCAAAAACATTAGAAATCCACTGAATGTGACTTTGAATAGTATTTCATTATTAAGGATCATTTGACCATGAGACACGTCAGCTCCTGACAGCTCCCCTTCATGTTTCAAAGAAGATATTGAGCATCTTTACCTACCAGAGAGGTTGATTAGCTTGGCAAGGTAGCCAATGGGAAGAAATTGCCTTTATCATCTGCAGAATAAATACTGTCCAAAAACAGACAAACAGATGTAGGATAGTCAACTGGTAAGCTCTGCCAAGACAAGGTATGCTAGTCCTGGTTCCTGCTTCATTTCCAGGTCTGACAGATGCTTCTGGGCCAGAAGGCTGAAGACAGATGCTATAGCGTTATAAGAAATTAGGGGCTGTCCAAGTAGTCAGCTGTCTCTACAAACTGTTTAAGTTTTAGAAGCTATGTTTTGTGCTTCTTATATACTCATGTATGTAGTATTTAATTCATTCTTGTATTTCTAACAGGATTGTAGACTAGTTATAGTCTCATATGCAAACTTAAGTTGTTTAGTATTGAGAGATATGATATCGACTTGAAAGGGTAGTTTTCAGATGGTAATGCACACTAAAATCAGAACATAAATCAGGTGTAGAATTGTAAACTAAGTTAGGATAGATGGTAGAGTGCTTTATTGAGTGTTTGACTGTGTGTGTGTGTGTGTGTGTGTGTGTGTGTGTGTGTGTGTGTGTGTGTGTGTGTATGTGTATGTGTATGTTTGACTGGACAAGCAAAGACTAGAGCCAATGATGACTGGACAGGGGAAAGAAAAGTTAGGAGGAGAGGTCTCAGAGGAGAGAGGAAGAGGAGATAGAAGGAAGAGAAGCAGAACCATATGGCCCAGAGAATCCACAAGTAGTAAAGGATCTCATAGCTGGGGAATAAATTAGTATAGTGATAGATCTGCCTAATCTAGGCATATAGCTTATAAGATTAATAACTGGTTATGTGTTTTTTATGTGGGCTTATTGGGGTATGAAATTACCACAACATCCCAGGGAATGCCAGCTTGTGTTGGGTGTGGAACAAAGCAACAAGTTAGAGAAGGGAGATTAGTATATGGTCCATTGGAGTTGGGGATCAGGGGAGAAGGAGAGGCTGCAGCAGGTGTTCTGTAGCAACACTGGATATGAGACCTAGGGATTTGATTTGCAGGAGCAGGTGAAGTGAACATCTGCAGTTAGCTTCCCTGCTTTCCTGCCTGGAGGATGTATTAGTGTTTTCTTTCTTTTGTTTTTGTTTTTGTTTTTCTGTTCTTTGTTTGTTTTTCTTTGTTTCATTGGTTGGTTTTTGAGACAGGTTTTCTCTAGTGTTTTAGTGTTTTCAAAAGCAAGTTGCTTGACTAAAATATCTGGGGTATGAGAAAGGACCACCCATTTTCTTAATTCTTTTGTATGGAAATCAAGAAATTCAACTAAAACTTCTGAAGGGCTCTGTTACTGTCCACACCCAGGGTTTCTATGGGTACCTATGGATAGTCTCGAACTCGCTTTATCGATCAGAATGGGCTTCAACTCAGAGATCTGCCTGCCTCTGTCTCCCAAATGCTGGGATTAGAGGTATGTGCCAGCATCCCAGGGTAGTACCCTGAATAATTTTAAGAAGGAATGGGTAGTCTCTCCAGGCTAAGGCAGATTTTGATATGCATGCTGTGCAGACAGTTGCAGGGAGTCATGAAATCCGTCTGGTCTAGCTGCCTTATGAGGCATGTGTCATATTATTTTCAAGTTAGAGTCCTTGCCTCATCTGAAGTGCAAACTTAAGGGTTCCTTGGAAAGTCAGTTGTATTGGATGGTGTTTTGCTGGGGGAAACACATGAAGGAGTGTTTTCCTGGACACAGGTGAAAGACTAAGGCACACTCATGAAGAGACATTTAGCTGAAGCAGATACAGGTCAAAGGATGTCCCACAAAAGCAAGCACATGAAAAGACAAGCATGTGTTAGTCTGGTTTACATTGTGTAATTGAGCTGTACTTGTTGGGATTCCAGAGAGAGAAATGCACCAAAAAACTTCTGGTGGTGTGCCGCAGTTTCTTGCTGCTTCTAGAGACTTGGGCTAAGTGGCAGAGGGATGTCCGCTGAGTCAGACACACATACTAAGGCAAGACACATGGAGGACATGTGATGTTTGGAGGCTATAAACAGGACTCGACAGACAGTGATGGAGGCTGAGCTTGGTTTGCTTATAGAGCTAGCTGTGCAATGCTTGTAGGTCTTGGCATCTTCACTGATCTTTGCTTCCCTGAGCACAGCAGAGAACTTCTCCTGACATACCTCAGGGTCCCTCCTGCTGACTCAGGGAGGCTGACAGCATGCCTCTGCTGACCTATGAACTGAACTGCCAATTTCCAAACAATGCAGATGGGAGTTGCTCCAAAGAACCATTTCTAAACAGGTCCACTTCCCCTGTGTCCTTTCTTTCCCACTACCTCTGGTAGGTGATGGGCTAAAAGGAAGGGTAAAGCATTTAAAAAACCATCAAGAATAGGTTTTTTAAAAAATTAAAGTTATACTCCTGCTTTTTAGTTCCTGAGAAACATCCCTAGCTGTTCTGGAACTTGGCATGTAGACCCAGGGTGGCTTAGAACTTACAGAGATATGCCTGTCTTTGCCTCCTGACTGCTGAGATTAAAGGCATGTACTACGACCCTACCCAGTCAACAGCTCTTGAGAATCTTCACTCATACATGTCATGGTGCTGAATCTGCTTCTCCCATGTGGGTCACTAAGAAATAATGCCACTCTTGTCTTCCCACTCCAGGGGTTCTGTTCGGTACTTCCATTCCAACATCTAGGACCCTAATGTATACATACATTACATATATGCATACAGACCTATAGACAGATGTATACACATTCACACATAGATTGGTTAGAGCAAAGCTCCAGCAAGCAGGCTTCAAACATTTCACACATACATACATAAATACACATAATAGGTGGATGAGCAAGTTCCAACACACCCAGACAAGCTTTACACATGCACATATATACACATAGGTGATGGGTAAAAGGAATAATGTTTCAGTCCCCATTCACACAAAACTTACACACACACACACACACACACACACACACACACAGAGTTGCTGGATGGAAGGAACACGGTTCCAACACACCACAGACACAAACCTTATACATACACATATGAAGCTCCAACCCTCATTCACATAAACTCTGTCTGTCTGTCTGTCTGTCTGTCTGTCTCTCTCTCTCTCTCTCTCTCTGTTGGTCCATCCATCCATCCATCCATCTATCTATCCTCTATCTATCTATCTATCTATCTATCTATCTATCTATCTATCTATCTATCTGCATATGTATGTATGTCACTGGCACTCACAATACTAATACTTTATCTCTTTCAGGCATTGCTGCTGTGTGTGTGTGTGTGTGTGTGTGTGTGTGTGTATCTACTATATATTATATATATATCAGGATAGCAAACACCTCAGTGCCAATAGTAAACAATATCTCAACCTAGCTTCACTAACTTTTTTATCCAAATGTTTTTTTATGGGTGGTGGTCATTGCTGACAATCTAAGTGACGGAATTCTTCTCTAGGATGGTGATTGAATCATTAATCTGCTCCAGCAGCAATGCCTGAAAGAGATCAAACATTAGTATTGTGAGTGCCAGTGATATTGCCCAGTGAAGGATTAAAAGCTCCCTTAGAGTTTCATATAATTTTTATATTAAGAGGGATGTGAGGGCAGAGCAGAACTCCATAATAGCATGAAGTCCTCAGGACACAGAGTCCACACCATGCCACACTGAGGCTCACTCACATGGATGTGGTAACCTGTGGGCCTCATTCCATGAATTCTAAAGCCATTTGTCATTCCTTCTACTTGGCCCTAAGCATTTACTCATTGTTTTCTAATCTCATTGCTTCTCTGCAACATACCAGGTCTAAGTAAATCATGGGTTAGAGAAGAGGAAATCTTTTCCAAATCATTTTATTCTTATGTACAGGTGCCTGGAGGGATTCTTCCCCCAAGTCTGAGATTCCAGCAGCATATTAAAGGTGAGAGGCTACATGAAATAGGTGTGTAAGTTCCAGAATGTTCAGGTTGAAGAACAGTTCCTCAAACACCCTGGAATCTGAGCTGAAGACTGTGTCTATTGTAAAATGGAGGCATCCCAGTGGGGGGGGCGGTAGGGGGGGCGCGGAGGGGAAACAAAACAGAACCTTTTGTTTTGTAGGAGTAGAGACAGCCTGCTGCTCCCCATCTCTCTAACCAAGGCAAAACAACACAGCCAGGTGGAGTGGCTAAGTCTCTGTTAAAACCTTGACTTAGGGTGAAGTCTTTCACTCTCAGGACCACAAGTGCTATAGCTGAGGATATAGCTGGTTAAAGGGATTGAGTCCAAAAAGAGAGAAGGTTGGAGACAAGGCTTAAATTCCTAGGGACCCAGCAGGTGTTGGGAGAAATGTGTCTTTAAAATTCTATAGCCCAAGCTCTTAAACTAACTTATTCCTCAATGCCTATGTAAGGGTTATGTAGGATAGATGCTCTTTTTTTTTTTTTTTTAACGATGTACATATTATTATTTGTAAGTACATTGTAGCTGTCTTCGGACACACCAGAAGAGGGCATCAGATCTCATTACGGATGGTTGTGAGCCACCATGTGATTGCTGGGATTTGAACTCAGGTCCTCTGGAAAAGCAGTCAGTGCTCTTAACCGCTCTCCAGCCAGATAGATGCTCTTTTAACCTTAGCTAGGATGGGAGGGACACACTCTCCAAATTGTTTAGTGAATTGTGAGCAGAAAAGAAGTGCTTTCCAATGATTCCCATATCCTCAGGCATTGACC
>NW_022196905.1:147763446-147768747 GCF_008632895.1 Mastomys coucha | reverse complement strand
GGTCAATGCCTGAGGATATGGGAATCATTGGAAAGCACTTCTTTTCTGCTCACAATTCACTAAACAATAAACCTTCCTTAGTATTAGAATGTGCTGAAGGGGCACAGCATAAGTGTTTCCTGGTCCATACTTCCAATCCAGAGACACACCCTTTCTTAATCTACAGAGATTTGCATTTCAGTAGCACTCGTGACTGTCCTCCAATAGTTTACCCATCCATCTTCCCACCCAGCCCCTGGGAGGACTCACCACCTCAGCTTCCACTGCTCAGTTTCTGCTCCTCCCCTTTGTGGGCAGTGGCCCTGTGCTCACCAGGTGGAGACTTCAGAAACAGCCTGAGCTCCCCTCACAGCACTCAACATGCACTTCTCCCTCCTGGAATCGAGGTAGACAGCTTTCATAGCTCATTACTCAACTTGCAGTGGAGTTATTGATCTGTCCCACAAGTAAACGGGTGCCCAGGATATTAACAACTAAAGAGGGATTTTAGGAAACAAGAGTTTTGTTTTGTGCCTTCATGCTGGGTTCAGGTAAACTGCAGCTCCTTTCCAGCAGGTAGGTGTGAGACAAGCATAGGAGAAAAGCAGAAAAGAGATGTTACTGTGGAACACTATTGTTAGCTGGCACATCTTCCCCAGTGGACCGGTGGAAAAACATAAATGCATGTACACACAGCTATATTATTAAGATTCTCTTCATGAACAGAAATGATAGAATGAGTATGTACATGTTAAAAGTGAATATATTTAGAATGTCTCACAGTCTAATGATGTCTGTTTACAAAAGGAAAGTTGAAGAATTTAGTGTGGTTCAGTCCATGTGGCTGCATTTCTCAGTCACTCTTCAGTATATACCAGAGTTTCAAATAAGTAGGCTTTTTAATGTCAGGAAAGAAAGGAAGAATGAAAAAAAGAGAGAAAGAAAGAGAGGAAGGAAGAAAGAAAAAAAGAAAGAGAGAAAGAAAGAACTTGCTAGCCAGAGGTAACGTAAATAGGCAATGAGAAGGAGCTACCATCTTTAATGTCCTTTATATATGTTGGCTGCCACCAGGAGCTGTGGCCTAGAGCAAATGTGGATCTTAACACCTCAGAAAATCCAGGTTAAAGAAGGGTTTTCACATTTCAAAAGCTATATTTAAGGACCCCTCCCCCCATACCTAAACTCTTTCAGTTTTAGTTAATTCCATCCAGTTGGTTTGTCTACCAGGGATAGCCATCACATATAACAAGACAGAAGAACTGAGAAAGATTTTATCCACTGTGGCTAGTAAGGAGAGAATAGGAGTCATTTCCAAAGCAATGATTTCCTTCAGGAAGGAAGCATTGGGATTTTACTGAGGGAGTCTGCATACATTCTCATCTAGGTTTTCCTACTCCTACACAAGCTAGGTTAGCCATTGTTGGACTAGTTGGACCACAGACTGAAATATTCTAATAAATTCACTTTCTACATACATACATTCAGCCTATCATGTCTTTTCATCTAGAGAATCTTTATTAATACAGCTCTGTGTATGAATATGTGTTTACCTTCCCACTGAGGAAGATGTGCTGGCTAACACCACTGCTCCACATGGTTTGTCATCTGGTTCCTGTTTGTCTCCTAGGGTTCTCATACCAGCTGAAAACCAGCTGCAGTTTACCTAAGCCTAGCATGAAGGACTCAACTCAAGAGAAATTAGAGTATTTGTGTGTTTATCAGGGGCAGCTCTCTAGTGGATTCGTTGACCCCAGGGAACCAGAGAGTTCACTAGTCCCAAGGAGGTCAGAGAAATCATTATGGGATGGGAGAATAAGGAGCAGAGGTGGAGAGAAAGAGCAAGTACAGCAACCAGGGAGAGAAAAATGCTCGGATGGGTTGGGGGAGAGATTGAGAATGAACGTGGAGGGAGAAGGATGGGCAAGGGAGGAGCAGGGAGAGAGATTGAGACAGAGAAACAGTGAGACAAAGAGTACAAAATGTCTGGATTATATAGGAAGAGCTTCTGGGGAAGTGAAAGCTGGCCCAGAGGCTAGGGAGTTCCAGGCCAAGTGGGGCATTCCACTCTTGCCCTGTAACAGATGGGGACTGAGGAGTGATGGGAGAACCTGGAGGCACAGCTGTAACCTTCCCAGCCTTGAGCAGACTAGCAGATCTTGAACATTCACCACCACAGGCCTTATCAACCTGGACAGAGTCACATATGTCTTGGCTGCAGTTGCAGGTTCCCAAGGAAACTTAGCTCTTTTGGCTGCCTGTTCTGACCTTGCTCTACAAAGTACTTCAGCTGAAGATGGGGAAGTGTTTTGTGGTTTTTCCTTTTATAAACGCAAAGCTTATTACTTTGAGCCTTGATCAGAACCTTTGTCTTGGCTTCATTTTTCTCCTGCCCCCTACATTTTCATTTCTAGCCCCAGTTTCACGTAAACCTAGTTTGTCCGTGGCTGCTGGACAGCTAAAGGTGGCACCTTAAAGAGGGGCCTGAAAACCCAGGCCCCACTGAGTAATACTGTCTTTGGTGGAGCTCCACAGAAAACAGAAGAAAAGGAAAAGTATCCACGAAGCATGGTAAGCAACATTCAGCATTAACACTAGCGTTAGCCAAAAATTTTATCATTTGGAGACTGTTGTTGCAGAAGGTGCATTCAAAGGGATACTAGCTAGGTTGGAGGGATGTTGGCCAATGATGATGTCTCCTAAGTGTGGCAGTGCAATGGGGCAAGGGGGGTTCTAAATATGCATTCTTCCACAGCCAAAAAGAACTGCTCCAGGCCAGAGTAGTAGGATTTTCAAAACCGACATTAGAAAAATTTCTATCTCAAAAAGATTCATGTTGTTCATGGTTTTCAGAAGAAAGAATTTTAAAGAAGAAAATCATGGGGCATTGGGGGTGCACACCTTTAATTCCAGCACTTGGAAGGCAGAGGCATGCGGACTTTTGAGTTCGAGGCCAGCCTGGACTACAGAGTGAGTTCCAGGACAGCCAGGGCTACACAGAGAAACCCTGTCTCAAAATAAATAAATAAATAAATAAATAATTGCTGAACTTATTATAGTTCCCTTGCACCTGCTACTCTCTCCAATTTGATAAGAGTGAGAGAGGACAAGATGGCTTTGGTTCCTTGGATGTGTACTGGGTTCAGTCTGTTACTAAGACAAGGATTTTTACCTGGTCAAGGGCTGGAAAAAGATGGGCAAGGTATGAAGACATTAGAAAGGCCTAAGCCTCATTCTAACACTAGAAGCTTGGGGTATTTTGAGTAATGGCCACTACCTTGCCTGCATGCCATGCTGATAAAATTCGATGGCTTAATAATGTTCCAGTGTGTGTTAATCAGTGGTCTTTATCTAAAGGAAAAATAGAAACTACCTCATACCTTGTGTAGCAGCAACTGGAGGCTGGGCATATAATAGAATCTCAGTCACCTTGGAAACTCCAATACTTGTTATCAAGGAAACATCTGGTGAATGGAGATTGTTCTAAGATCTAAGAAAGGTTAATGAAATCATGGTACCTTTGTCTTGGCTTCATTCTCTTACCCCCTACCTTCTCATTTCCAGCCTTGGTTTCAGGTAAACCTGGTTTGTCCTAGGCTGCTGAAAGGCTCTACCCAGCCGGCTTTGATGTGCTAAATATATGCAAGTCAGCCGCAGGTCCCGAGTCTGAATCCCAACAGCAAGGAAACAAAACCATTGTTCCCCAGAAATCTCTCTTTAATTGTTAATATCCTACGCACTAATTGTTAATATCCTACGCACCTTTCTGATTGTGGGACAGCCTACGGAGTGAGGGAAGCTTGGGCAGAAGTCAGCACCTGGCAAGCACAGGGTCACTGCCCACATGGGGGAGGAGCAAGCTACTGAGCAGTGGTAGGTGGATCGTAGGTCCTTCCAGGGGCTAGGCAGGAAGACAGATGGTAAGGCTATTGGAGGACAGGCAGAAGTACTATAGAAACGCACATACATGTAGATCTGGAAAAGGTCCGGCCCTGGAATTGAAGCTTGGGCTGAGAACCTCTATTCTGTGTACCTTCAGCACACTCTAATCTAAGGGAGGTGCTCGAGTCACTCAAGACTTATTGGCCAATCAGAGCCTTTAGGCGGACCAGCCAGTCAGAAGAGAAGGCGGGTTTTTCCGGGTGCCATAGTGCCCGTTTTGCTTAGTAGCTGAGCCGGCTGGAATCTTCTTGGGTGCTGTACTCTCTGTCCTGCCTCTGGATGCTGTGGATAGTGCTCAGGCAAGCTCCGAAGTTGCGACATGGTGAGCACAGGGTCACTGCCAATAAGGGGGAGAAGGAGGGGTCTGAGCTGCGCGAGCTGGTGAGGTGGGTCTTTCCCGGGGATAAGTGGGAATCAGCGGCCATGTGTGAGGTCCCCTGAGGTCCTAGCCACTCGCGGGACCCAGCTGTAGTCTCTGAATAACTTCACCATGGGGGCTGCGTCTGTGCAGAGCATTTGTCTTGTATAGAAAGATTCTTGGCATGATCCCAAACTCAGTCCTAGTTTCTACAAGTTCTGTTCTTAGCATTTGATATTTAGGTGTACAATCCATTTGGAGTTAGTTCTGTGGAAGTTGTAAAAGAAATCTCATGTGCTGGGTAGCAAACCAACATCCTACTGTGATGTAAAAGAGTAGAATTGATGCAGGGCAGTAGTGGCTCAAGCCTTTAATCCCAGCACTTGGGAGGTAGAGACAAGCGGATTTCTGAGTTTGAGGCCAGTGTGGTCTACAGAGTGAGTTCCAGGACAGCCAGGGCTACACAGAGAAACCCTGTCTCCAAAAACTAAAAACAAAAAACAAACAAACAAACAAAAAGAATAGAATTGATAATGTAAAGGATTTACTAAAGCTAAGGCTCACAAAGTAGTATTTAGCTGAGAGAGGACTGCCTGTAAAACACACCACAGATAAGTAATATGCTAACCAGGGCAGTCAGAGATTAGGAAGCTAGGATGTGGCTCCAAACCATAAAGAAGGAAACAAACTTGATTTACAATGAACCAGTAGGCCTATCTCCATATCAAAGAGCAGGCCTTGAACAAGCTGCTCAGTGGGGCTTTAAGGGATCACAGTCAACAGTAAGGCCTGGTGTGCCATAAAGGTTCAGGTTCCTAGAGAAAAGCTTAGTAGGTTCAGTTTTCTTCTTGAGAGAAGCATAGTTCTGCCACATGAGTGAGATGACACCTAGTGACAACCATGTGAAAAGGTAAAAAAGAAAAGAAAAGAAGAGAAAACACTGCTGTATTGAGTGCTGGCCTGATCAAGCCACACTTCCCCTGAGGTCCCCATGTATGGAGAATGACATAGCTCCTTCTGAACCC
>NW_022196905.1:147761117-147762790 GCF_008632895.1 Mastomys coucha | reverse complement strand
AGTGGCTAGACTTGCAGTCTCCAGTGTTGCGAGAATTATTAAAAAAATGAATCAGTCTTTTTGCCGGGCGGTGGTGGTGCACGACTTTAATCCCTTCAGAGATTCGGTGCACTTCGGAGGCAGAGGCAGGTGGATTTCTGAGTTTGAGGCCAGCCTGGTCTACAGAGTGAGTTCCAGGACAACCAAGGCTGCACAGAGAAACCCTGTCTCAAAAAAAAAAGAATCCTGCAAAGTCCTTTTCCTGCAGGGTATCATGTCCCTGCAGGGTCTTGCTATTCTCTCCCACCTATTAACATCTTGCTCACATGCAACACTTTACACGCCCCTACAATCATTCATCTAGCTAGCGCCTAGGACCCAGTATGTAAAGCATGACTCTTAAGGCTTTAATTTCCAATCAGGCTTATATAATAATAAGGTCACAATTTACAAGATGCCAATACAAAAATTTCTGAACCAAATAATAAAGACAATATTTTAACCCAATTAATCTATTTTGTAAAACCCGTAGCCTGGTATAACCACGCAGGGTCTGAGTTATCCTCATTGTCTGTCTCCATGATGAAGGAGCTCTTCCCCTTTCTGCTCTCTGCCTTTTTCCTCCTCAAACTCTAGCTCCACCTCTCTATTCCTGTTCAATCACAGGCCTGTCACTGCCCTAATGAGATTGGGCAGAGAAAATGTGGCAACATTCCAGTCTATATTTAAATTGTTCAAAACTTAACCTGGAACCTGAACCTAAAAGAGACTTAAGAGTGGCAGCATATGTGGAATGCAATACCCATTCTAGGCTGCTCCTCTTTTAACATTAAGCAGTGTAGCTGGTCTTTGCTATTTTATGGTTTCTTCTTTTTCCCCACTCTTAATCCCCTTCCTCAGATGCCCCAACTCCCACCCTCACGTTTCACCCCCTAATACCAGATGGGAGAGAAATGAGGATGTAGGAGAAAGAGATCCTTGAATCTAGTTTTCTTCCTTGAACTGGACCCCTAACCCCAGCATGAGTCAAACAGTATCTGATGGGGGAGCAAGGATTAAAGATAGGAAAGGCAAAAAGAAGATGCAAAGCCAAGAGTTAGATTTGGGAGAACTGCTGGTTAATACTGCTGCAGCAGCAGCCAGCAGCAACCAGAGCCTTGAGTGTATTTTTCATAGTCTTTTATACCCCACAGTACCATCGTAAGCAACGCCAAAAACTAACAGAAACAATTTCCTGAAATATACACAGAATATCAGTTCTTATTCCTTGAGCCTCAGGTGTAACTCCTCTTATCTTTCCATGCCTCATCAGGCTGGAAAATCTGCCAACAGAATCTGAACACCTTGACTGCCTAGGTACAAACAAAGAATACGGTCTTTTTTTTTTTTTTTTGGTTTTTCAAGACAGGGTTTCTCTGTGTAACCTCGGCTGTCCTGGAACTCACTCTGTATACCATTCTGGCCTCGAACTCAGAAATCCGCCTCCCTCTGCCTCCCTAGTGCTGGGACTAAAGGCATGCGCCACCACTGCCATGCTTGAATACAGTCAGTTCTAAGGCATAAACAAAGTAGTGAAGGAAGAAAAAAAGGTGTAAACAAAGTTCCCGAGGTCACTGTATTCAGGGTCTTATCAAGATGATCAATGGATGACAAGGTATGAGGAACACATTCCTCAGCTGTTTTTTTTTTTTTTT
>NW_022196905.1:147751698-147760565 GCF_008632895.1 Mastomys coucha | reverse complement strand
GAAAAGACCCTTAGCCTCTGAGCCTGCCTGAGGTCTGTGCATTCCCTGGAGAGGAGGAGGCTCTGCAGTTCTGGCCATAGGAAGCTGTGTAGCTTATAATGTCACTGCCCGGTGTGCACACTCAAGAATTGCTTTTGGTGTGCAGAAGACAGATTTCAAAACTGAAAATCTGGTTTCTAGAAGTTCTGAGCATTGCATGTCAGATTCAGTTTTATGTGATAAATTTGACAAATAGTTTAGAAATGGGTAGAGATGAGGTTATGGGGACCATCCTTTAGCAATATTTATTTAAAATCCTTTTACCTTTCCACTATCACCAGTCACAATGAATGGAGTGATTCAGGGAACTTCAGTTCCAGGGTCCACAAGGAGTTTCTGAGATGCAGAGGTTTCTCAAGTGTGCATGGTGGTGTGCAGGTGGGTAGGGCAGATTCTACATCATGTGTTATAATCCACATGGCAGGAAGCAGACATTAAATTATTCTTCAACCTTGGTTTGTGTGTGGGCTCAGTGGGACTGGCCTTGTGTGAGGTCACAAAGGGGCATTAGGTGCTGCAGAGCCATAGCCCACCTTTCTGATCACCTCCATACAGAGAGAGCTGTAGAGCCTCTGGAAGTGAGGTCAGTAGTGACTGGAGGGGTCAGAAATGAGACAGTTAGGGGTCACTTTGAGTTATTTTTGTGGGAGTTGTGAAGTCTGTGTTTATTCCATTTGTATACACATGCAATCATAGGTAATACTGGTCATGTTCCCATTATTTCTGGCTGAGTTTCCTTATGTCTTTTGATTGAGACTTGAATATAATTTGGGGCTTATGTTCTTGGATTTTATTTTCTCTACTTCTACATCTCCTTATTTTTTCAAAAGTGTTTTAATGCTTTTAATTGTTGTAGCTCTGTAATAAGTACGGATGGAATTTACATTGTGCCAAAATGTGTACTATTTCTTCATAATCCTAATGACAATTCTGAGAGTTTTTCGCATGGCAAATAGCTTTGGAATGAGCTTTCCTGTTAGGAGTTTCCTTTAGATTGTTTTGAATTTATGCTGCTGGTATAAATTGCTTTCTGGCAATGAGTCATATTGCATGAAAAAGTAAAAATGAGTTTAAGAAGCAGACTGTTTGAATTTAAATACTGATGATATATTACAATTGAACATGTAATAGTCTTAAATAACTGACTCATATCTTTGTTTTCTCTGCATTAAGTAAATTACCTTATATGATAACACTCACTTTTGCTTTGTAGAATGTTTTTAAACATTTAACATATTCATGATTTTATTTATTCTTTTTTTCTTTTTTCTTTTCCTTTCCTTTTTTTTGTTTTTTGTTTGTCTGTTTGTTTGTTTTTTGTTTGTTTGTATTTTTGATACAGGGTTTCTCTGTATATCCCTGGCTGTCCTGGAACTCACTTTGTAGTTCAGGCTGGCCTTAAACTCAGAAATCTACCTGCCTTTGCCTCCCAAGTTCTGGGATTAAAGGCATGGGCCACCACTGCCCTGCTCGGTTTATTTAATCTTAATGCATAATATAATTAATGTAGCAATTTTGAATAATACCATATATTTATTTTTATTGAATTGTTATTTAAACATTAGTCTTGAAACCAATCAAGAATATTCGTGTGGAATGAAATGAGAAGCATTGTAATTCCACATTCCAAACGAGTGAAAGCTAACACCAGAAAATGACTGCTTTTCTTACCTACTTGATATGCATTTCACATTGCTGAGAGCAAACCTTCTGATTTCACAGATATAGACTGGGCCTAAGATGAGTTTATCATGAACTCCTGTGTTGCAGAGTATTTGATCCCATTGTGAACCCAGAAACTATCTAATTTACTAGGCGGGGTAGGGGTGGGTGTGGAGAAAGCTGTTTCTAATTGTGGTGTGGCTCGGCCCTTAGTACACATGTTTGCTCCCAAACAATGAGCATAATGTTCGTTTTAGAAGGAAGCACTCATGTTTGAAAGCAATGTCTAATTGAGTGGCTGGCAACATGATGAATCAGGGAAAGATCTGACAGAATAGGATATGCCCAAGTCTCAAGAGGAGGGAGAGGGAAGAGAGGCAGCATAAGAGGAAGCAGCTCAGAGGGTGAGAGGAGGAGGCAGTCTCACCTGGAGAGTATTACAGAGACAGGCTAAAGAGAGAACAAGCTGGACCTCGGTGAAGAAACAAGGAGCCAGAGACTGAGAATGTGCCAGAAGATGAGAAAGGATGCTAGAGTTCATTTGAGGCTGAGCACAACAACTCAGTCAGAAGTGAAAGAAGCAGTTTGAATCTGTTAGCATGAAGAGGAGTTTTCGTCACAACAGCTGAGTTGACCAGCCAGCCAGAGTTCAGAAGAAAAAGGAAGGGTGATTTTATTCAGCAGTTAAGTCTCAAATGCCCAAAACATTCTAGACCCAGGTAAGATTGTAGAGAGACTAGGAGCTTCCAGGACTAGGTCTAGATTATCAGAAGAAGGAAGTATGCCTCCAACACAATATTTTTACAGTCCTGTGTGATGGTCACAGTCTACAAAATCAGAATGAGAACTGTATCTGTCACAATCCTACTATCCGTGTTTTCACTATTTTGCTTTCCTTTTTTTCATTATTGCTTCCCTTTTTTGCATTTTCATTTAAGCAATATTGAATTGCTTATGCATTATTAATTGAAGATTCATTCTCTGTCATACAATATATCCTGAGCACTGTTTTTCCTCCCTACACTCTTCCCAGATACGCCCCCATCCCCATTTTACCTATCCTCCTCTCCCCAAGATCCAACACCCTCTTGCCCCATTTCCTCTTCAAAAAGGAGCAGACCTCCAAGAGAGGACAGCCTAACAGGACAAAACAGCATAGAAAAAGGCAAGGTGAAAGCCTTCATATTGGACAAGGCAACCTAATAGGCGTAAAAGTCTCAAGATGAAGCAAAAGAATCAGAGTTACACCTGCTCCACTGTTAGGAGTCCCACAAAAACACCAAGCTAACAACCATAGCATATCAGCAGAGGACTTGGCACAGACCCATGCTGTCTCTATGCCTGCCATTTAAGTTTCTGTAAGATTCCTAGAAATCCAGTCAGTGTTAGTCCTGGGATCCCTCTCATGTCAAGGTTCTCAAGTTAAACCAAACATTGGTTGGCCACTCAAGTTTGTTACCATTATGCACCAGCTCATCGCAAGGACCAATTGTAGGGGTTTGTGTGTGTGTGTGTGTGTAAGGGGTGGGGGGTCCAGGTTTCTCTTTCTGTAGCCTGTAGAGTACCTTCTCTCCTGGAAGAGAGTAGAGCATAGGGGTGATGTCTCCAAGCTTGATTTTTGCATTCAGTGAACTGTGTGGAATTTGTCCTCATTAATGGGGCCCTGCTGTCAGTTAGACAGAGAGAGCAAAGTTTTGTCCTAGCATCAGCATGGATTGTTTAAGAATCTCCAAGGGACCATAAGATGTGGCAATCAAGTATGTCAGAAGAGGGGATTGAGAGATTGGTTAGCAGTGAAGAGCACTGGCTGCTTGATCTTCCAGAGGTTCTGAGTTCAATTGCCAGCAACCTCATGGTGTCTCAAAACCATCTGTAATGGGATCCGATACCCTCTTCTGGTATGTCTGAAGACAGTTTCAGTGTACTCATTTAAATGAAAGAAATAAATCTTAAAAACAAATAAAAAAGTGTCATAAGAGACTTTGGACATTTGAAATATGTTTGGACTGCTGCAGACTATTAGGGTCATTAAAGTTAATTAAACTCAGTGCATTTTCATCATGCATGACTGTGATCAGAATGTAGTTGATTGAGTCAAAAAGCTCCCAGATAGGATGATGTCTTTGAATACTTGTTTCTCCTTTGTGGCTTTCTTTGGGACAACTTATATTGTTAGGGTCCAAGAATCACTGAAGCAAGACCCCAACTCAAATTGTATACAAAAGTGTTTTATTCTGCAGAATTCTATCAGATGGGGGGGTCTACCATTCACTATGATGTATAGAGACTTGAACTTTGCAAGCTCAATTTAAAGCTAGTTAGGGGAATTCCAGCAAGGAGAAGGTGAACTTTATTCTGATTGTTTGTTTCAATTTCCAGGGGTATAGGTGTCTTTGGGATTGGTTAAGGTTCTAGGGAATTTGAGGAACTTTCCGGAACCAATGCTGGTTGACCATTCTTCGTTTAGCCTTGGCTGAGGCATGGTGATGGGGGCAACTCCTCGAATCTCTGCTTGGCGGCCTGTGATGGTGGTTTTTTTGGAATTGACTTGGTTGGACTTTTCCAGTTCTAGGAAAAAGAAACTTAGGCCTAATCTCCCATACTGTCAGTTTACAGCCGGTCATGGAGTCAACCTGGCTCTGTCCAACTCAGTCCTCTCAATTGCAGCTTTTGTAGGAGGAACCTTTCTAGATTGCTTATTGGGGATGAGATTTGAGTGTCTGTAGACTCAACCCATTTCCTGTGTGTGTGTGTCTACTGTGTTGTGGTTAGATCTAATTAGTCAGCTTTTTTGTCATATTTTCTTACCTTGACCATTGTAGACTCTATACATAAATCACATTAGATGAAGGCGAAGCAATTGTTATTCAGTGCTAAGCTATTTTGCAAGCTTGGTATTTTTATAATTTTAATTTTTTTTTTGTTTTTGTTTTTGAAGACAAAGTTTCTCTGTGTAGCTCTGGCTGTCCTGAAAGTAGGTGTGTAGAACATGTGGCCACAAACTTAAAAGTCCACCTGACTTTGGCTCCAGAGTGCTGGGATTAAATGTGGGCGAACATGCCTAGCTTTTTCTTTGTTTGTTTGTTAGTTTCTTTTTATATTATTAGCTGATGGACTAGAATGTAGGGTTTGATGCATGGCAAGCATATCCTGATGTGTT
Organism: Mastomys coucha; assembly: GCF_008632895.1. Taxonomy (NCBI): domain Eukaryota; kingdom Metazoa; phylum Chordata; class Mammalia; order Rodentia; family Muridae; genus Mastomys; species Mastomys coucha. Next base: position 147,755,704 of record NW_022196905.1, on the reverse strand, counting down.
GATCTTCCACATTGTGAAATTTGAAATTTGGCAGAGAGAATATCTTGTTTCTCAGTATGGCATGTATTCATGGCATTAATACTGCCTGAGCTTTGTAGGCTGAGCTTTCTGAGTCATTCATTGGATTGCAGGTGCATATCATTCTGCCTACCTGTTGTGTTTGCTTTGATTTTTTTAAATGAATATGAGTATTTTGCCTGTATGCATGAATATGCACATCATGTATGTCTGGTCCCCATAGTAGTCAGAAGATTCCTTCAGGAATAATCTAGAGTTGTGAAGCCCCCTTGTACTGGCAATTGAGTCCAATTATTTGCAAGACCAGCAGGAGCGCTCCACTGCTGAGTTATCTCCTGTCCTATGTAGGATCAACATTTACATTGCCAATATTCGTCTGTCCATTTGTATCTGTTTAAAGATGTATCCCCTTCCAGTAGGATCTCCTTACTGTTACAGATTAAAATGGGACACTTCAGGATTCTGGAAGATGAATAGAGAATTGGAGTGAATGTGTAATTCTTTGTAGGAACTCCAGTAAAAACCTCTGAGTCCTTTCTATCTTTGTTGTTTGATTGATTATTTCAGGGAAGACCCGGTCTTAATATATACCTCTGGCTGCCTTGGATAGACCAGAGATATACCTGCCACTGTCTCCAGAGTGCTGAGATTAAAGGCATGAGCTGGTACGCTCAGCTTGCCTATCATTTTTTGTAGTTAGTAATTGTTCATATAATGTCTCTGATGTGTGCTCAGTACTGCTTGCTTCTCTCTCTCTTTTCTCTCTTTCTCTCTGTCTCTTTAATTTACATTTCTCTTGCAAGGCTACATCCTATTCAGAGAACAAAGAAATGACAGAAGTGAACTTTATTACTCAGGTTCCTTCTAAGATGACTTGGTAATTACATTAGAACTTCTTGGTTCTGAAATCAGTGGGGAAAGCACTAGAAACATACAAATATATTATCAATGAAACATACATTTACAGTGATGTCGGTATCATGGTTTCTGTTTTACACATATATGGAATATTTTAGGATGCATTGACCTATGATGATGTGCATGTGAACTTCACTCGAGAAGAATGGGCATTGCTGAGTCCTCCACAGAAGAATCTCTACAAAGATGTGATGCTGGAGATCTACAGGATCCTCAGTGCTGTAGGTAAGACTGTGAATTTTCTTTCACTTTTCTTTTCTTGAGACAGTGTTTCTCTGTGTAGCCCTGGCTGTCCTGGAACTCACTCTGTAGGCCAGGCTGGCCTCGAACTCGGAAATCCACCTGTCTCTGCCTCCCAAGTCCTGGGTTTAAAGGCGTGTGACACCACCGCTCGGCTCTTTCTCTTTTTAAAATAAGGGAACAACTGTTTCTTTGTTATTGATGCTTTCCTGTAATTTCAATTGAGAATGAGAATGAGGATGAGGTGGCTAAATTAGGTTTACTAAAGATAGTAACTTAAATTTGCCTAATTTCCAATAATAAATCATACATTTTTTTGTACTATATTTTAGGATACAATTGGGAAGACCATAATATTGAAGAACATTGTCAAAGTTCCAGAAGACATGGAAGGTAATTTTATGTGCAAGTTGGTATGAATATGCCTCTGAAAAAATGTTAATGTGTCCTGGAACTTTTAAAGAAAAGCAACAGTAAAAAGAAAAAAGCACAGCTTCAAGTATATTGATTATTAAATTCTCACAACTCCACAAACCTCAGTGTCAGATGTCTGATTTGTGTTTTCAAGGCATTTCTTTAAAAGAGAAGACAAGGAAACAATGCCTTAACAGATATTACCATTTGAATCATAGACATGTTACGGCTACTCTGTAGAATTTCCAGTCTCTTCTCATAGCACTCACATATTGCCAAAGATATATATTAGGTGATAAGTATATGTTTCTAATAAGCAAATATTCCATAGTAAAGCTGATTACTCATATGGTGTCTTTGCTAAGTTTAAGTGAGAAGGCAGTTTATGAGAGTCTAGAATGTTGTTGAGGAGTAAATTTCATTCCTATACCACATGTCTATGATGAACAAACAGCCAAAGTGCGTGAATGCAATGTGGAAGTCCTTCATTTATTATTCTATTGTTAATAGGTATGTCTGGTGTCACAGTGGATACAAGGCATGTGAGCATAGGGATATTGAAATGAGCAGTGTCCCTCTATCTCTCCAAGAAAAATTAAAATAAATGTGGCAGTCCACATTTGAGCAAATTTCTCAGTGTGATACAAGTCTATAATTAATTGGTTTTCCAACTTCAGTTGAGAATATATCCATAAACTCACACTGTAGAAAATCCCTATGAGTACTAGGATTGTGGAAATTCTTATCTGTTTGCCCTGGTTTTACTTTCCAATGTAGTATTGTAGTGTATATCACAATATAGGAAAATCTGTGAATGTACTCTGTGGTAAAGCTATGAGATCTTCCATTTATCTTCAAATTTGTACAAAATCTCATAAAGAAAAAGGATGCTACAAATTTGAACCATGTAGTAACCCTCTTATCATTACAGGTATGCAAAACAACTCATAATAAAGGGGAAACCATGAATGTAAGCAAAGTGATAAAAATCTTAAGATGTGATTTCTCTTCACAATTAGACCAAATTTAAAAATTAATTCCTCCAAATAGAAAGATTCATTGGTTTAGTGAATGTGGTAAAGCATATGTGTCACTTACCTTTACAGGCATGAAAGAAGTCGCACTGGAGCAAAATCCTCTGAAAATACTCAGTGTGGTAAAGCCTTTGCTTGTCACAGTTATCCTGGAAGGCATGTCAGAATTCGTACTGGAGAGAAACCTTCTGAACGTATTCCGTATGGGGATGTCTTTGTACATCACAGTAGTCTCCAAATGCATGAAGTAATACATACTGGAAAGAAACGCTACAAATGTAATCAATGTGATAAAGCCTATTCTCGATCCAGTACTCTTCGAGTACATGAAAGAACACATACTGGAGAGAAACCTTATGAATGTGATCAATGTGGTAAAGCCTTTGCACAACAGTCTCATCTCAAAGTGCATATAGTAACACATACCGGTGAGAAACCTTACAAATGTGATCAGTGTGGTAAAGCCTTTGCATTTCATAATTCTCTCCAAGTACATAAAAGAACACATACTGGTGAGAAACCCTATGACTGTAATCAGTGTGGCAAAGCCTTTGCACATCATTCTCATCTCCAAGTACATAAAAGAATACATACTGGAGAGAAACCTTACAAATGTGTTCAATGTGGTAAAGCCTTTGTAGGTCAGAATGTTCTTAAGAGACATGAAAGAATTCATACTGGAGAGAAACCTTACAAATGTAATGAATGTGGTAAAGCCTTTGTATGTAATGCTAGACTCCGAACACATAAAACAACACATACTGGAGAGAAACCCTATGAATGTGATCAATGTGGCAAAGCCTTTGCACATCGTTCTCATCTCCAAGTACATAAAAGAATACATAGTGGAGAGAAACCTTACAAATGTGTTCAATGTGGTAAAGCCTTTGTAGGTCAGAATGTTCTTAAGAGACATAAAAGACTACATACTGGAGAGAATCTTTACAAATGTAATGAATGTGGTAAAGCCTTTGTATGTAATGCTAGTCTCCAAATACATAAAGCAACACATACTGGAGAGAAGCCTTATGAATGTAATCAATGTGGCAAAGCCTTTGCATATCAAAGTTCTTTACAAGCACATAAAAGAATACATACTGGAGAGAAACCCTATGAATGTAAGCAATGTAGTAAATCCTTTTCCTCTCATGGTCAACTTCGAAATCATGAAAGAATTCATACTGGAGAAAAACCTTACAAATGTAATGAATGTGGTAAAGCCTTTGCACAGCAGACTCATCTCAAAGTGCATAAAATAACACATACTGGAGAGAAACCTTTCAAATGTAATGAATGTGGTAAAGCCTTTGTTGGTCAGAATAATCTTAAAAGACATGAAAGTATTCATACTGGAGTGAAACCTTATGAATGTAAGCAATGTA
>NW_022196905.1:147744174-147751353 GCF_008632895.1 Mastomys coucha | reverse complement strand
AAATGTGATCAGTGTGGTAAAGTCTTTGGATATCAGAGTACTCTTCAAGTACATAAAAGAATACATACAGGAGAGAGGCCCTATGAATGTGATCAATGTGGGAAAGCCTTTGCAAATCCAAGTTATTTCCACATACATAAAAGAATACATACTGGGGAGAAACCTTACGAATGTGTTCAATGTGGTAAAGCCTTTGTAACTCAGAATGATCTCAAGAAACATGAAAGAATTCATACTGGAGATAAACCTTCCAAATATAGACAATAAAGTAAAGCCTATTCACCATCAAGTCACCTCCAACTACATAAAAGAGCACATACTAAAGAGTAACCCTATGAATATAACCAATGTTGTATAAAGCCTTTACAGTGATCTTGAAAGGTTTGGTGGTTTAAATGTACTTGGCCCATGGCAAGTGGAAGTATTAGGAAGTATGTTCTTTCTGGAGTAGATGTGGTATTTGAGAAAGTATGTCACTGTACAGGTAGACTCTGAGATCCTATGCTTAAGCTCCTCCCAGGGCAGAAGAGTTTTCTGGCTGCCTTCTGATCAAGATGTAGAACTCTTGTCTCCTCCAACACCATGTCTGCTTGGACAGTGTTGTTCTTTCCGCCTTGATGATATTAGACTGAACTTCTGAATCTGTACACTCCTGATTAAATGTTCTTTATAGGAGTTGCCTTGGTCATGGTATCTTTTCACAGCAAAAAGAACCCAAATGAAGACAAACAGTATCAAACATACCACACTGGAGAGAAGCTGACAACCTCATAGTTCTGTGCATGTTTGACAAAAGAAATAACATGTTTTAAATAGTCTCTTCTTCCTTCTTCCATTTTTCCTCATCTATATTCTTGTACATCTCCTTTTCCTTCCCATTTCTTTTTTTCCCCCCATGAGGACAGTGATGTATTAAGATAGAATCTCATATGTAGTTTAGAGTAGTCTTGGATTAAAAATCCTCCCACCTCTACCTCATGAAGGCTGAGATTATAGGTGCATATATCCTGCCCAGGTTTTTAAAGCAGAAATCCATGGATGTGGAACCCTGACCTACAAATTAACTGTAGTCTTTGGGAAATTGCTAAGGTAATGAAAATATTGTGGAATACACTCAGGGAGTACAGTTGTGCCTCCACTTTTGCTACCTCCTGGAAGCGCACTACTATAGAGGTATAGAATAAGCGTAGGCATTAGTTATAAAGCAGCCTGTTTCATTTGAGACAATAATAGAACCAAAATGATAAAGAGTGACTAGAGCTTAAAGCACTATAAAGGTCTACGCAAGCCAGACAAGGACTACAGGAGATGCTCTAACAGAGTCAATAATCCTTGGTTGCAAGGATCAACCCCAATGTGTTAAGAGGTGTAAGAGAAGGTTCCAAGGTGCTTCCCTCTAGCTTCAGATAGTGTTTATTTTATTTAAACACTGTTTATTTAAACCCAGATACATATTGGATAGAATAGAGATGAAAACCTTAAGATTCACATGGCAGTCTTTGCAGATCATCATCCATGTTCAAAGAGCATCAGAACATGGGATCTGCTGCTGATGCATTGAAGCAATTCCAGAAAGATCACTGTTATGTGACTACTAGTTTTTGAAATGTTTAATTCCAAGCTTCAGAAAGTAGAAGCTTCATAGGAAGAACACGTAATGTCCAGAGTGCCTTTGGCTGTGTTAGTGATGGGCAGGGAATGAAAAGTCTTGTGGGTTATGCCTAAAGCTTCCCTTGTGTTCTTCTCTATAATGCAAAGCATGAACTATGTTGGTCTCTGAGGTCTTGCACTGTTCATTCTTGGTAATGTTGCCTTGATGAGCAGGTAATGAATTCTGGTCTTTACTGTGCATGCAGAGATCATGATTTCCTAGAAATTCAATGTGACTTCTTAGAATCAACATTGTATTGAATATGTATAACATGTAAACTGATTTACAGTGTAAAGAGGATGTGCCTGGGTTCTGGGCTTTTACTATACAATTCTACATGCATTGAGTGAAGTTTAAGTCCACTACATTGTTGTGACTGCTCAGTATTAGTGGCGTCTAACTTCCAGTAAGCCCATTACACAGTACAACTACCTTTTCAATGTGTTATCTCCTGAATTTTGCACTAGCATACATTAAATTAAAAAGTGTTATTTCTCTGGATTTTGCTCAGTAATTAATTTTGTACTAATAAATTAAGACAGCACCTTTTAGATGCACACATTCACAGTTAACAGAGTCTGCTACTGAAAACTTGTCGAGTGCAATGCATATTTCTTCCTTCTAGTCATCTTGATCTACTACAAATTTGTTCATTTTTAGAAAATTAAATTTAAGTAATTAACTAAATTATGAATATAGTGATACTGGGAAATTATGTTAAAAATAAAAATGAACCGGGCAGTGGTGGTGCATACCTTTAATTCCAGCACTTGGGAGGCAGAGGCAGACAGATTCATGAGTTTGAAACCAGCCTGGTCTAGAGAGTGAGTTCCAGGACAGCCAGGGCTGCACAGAGAACCCTGTCTTGAAAAGCCAAAAACAAAACAAACAAAAAAAAATTGGCTGGAGAAATGGCTTAGAGGTTGCATACACTGACTATACTTCCAGAGGTCCTGAGATCAATATCAGGTAACCACATGGTGGCTCACAACCATCTATAATGTGATCTTGGCACCCTCTACTCGCGTGCAGGCAGAACACTGTACATAATAAATAAATCTTTAAAAATAATAATAAAGAATAAGAGTGCAAAACCCTTACCAAAAAAGGGGAGAATTCTTGTCTCCCCTCCCTAGAGAAGTAGGTGAAATTTATTTAAGGTGGCTATTTGAAGAACATGGTATATTAACCTAGATGTTTTAGTTAGTACGTAAAGTATAGATCATATTCCCTTCTATGAGGACAGTCATGCAAAATACATGTAATTGGGCAAGTTTGGACATCCTATCCTGCTAGAATACTGATCACATTGGGAATAGGCTACTGAAAATGTGCTTCAAAAGACTCACCTGGAAATAATTTTTCTTTTAAAATTAAAGACTATGAAATTATTTTTACCTAATTTTTATTTAAACATTTTATTTTCAAAATGTATTTATGTATAATAAATACCTGAGGCCTTAAGTCCAATTCCTTATTGCAAATAGGTATCACCCATATTCCCCAATTTCATAGGCAGAAATATATTTTTGTAACCATAGATACATATTCACATTTTATATGGGCTACAGCCCAAACAGGTGAAAACTCAAAAAAATTAATTCACCATATGCTTTCCACCTTTGCTGTCATGGGCATTCTTCAACAGATAAAAACTTGATAATGGCCCTGCCTTCACTGGCTCTCAATTCCAAACGTTGTGCATATGCGGGGAAATTGTCCATCATATGGGAATTCCCCACAACCCTCAGGGCCAAGGAATAATAGAACACATCAAACCCTAAAGTCCCAACTCCTAAAACAAAAGACAACCACCTACCCCCCTAATACACAATTAATGATGGCTCATACTGCCCTAAACATATTTAACATCTACAAAAACTCCAAACATCTATCTCCCTCCAATGGCACACACCAAATTTAACACACCCCCATCCTAGTACAATGGGGATATCCTTTGGATTGAATTTGGAAGAGACCAGACCCTCCTCCTTACAACCCATGTGTGTGTGTGTGTGTGTGTGTGTGTGTGTGTGTGTGTGTGTGTGTGTGTTTCACTTGTGTTTTTCCACAGGATCACCCTAGCCTATTTGGGTTCCAGCCAGAAATGTCTGACACCTCCCCACCAACCGAGAAGATGGCCTTTCTCTCACTGGCAGATCAAGGACAGAAGAAGAAAAGGAGGAGGCAGAAGAAACACCACATCCAGAAGGACAACAAGATCTCCTGGAAGGACATTCATGACCTGATGACTGCTGCCCAGGCCACGTGCCCTCCACAAGCTCCCCTTCTCTGTTCTCTTGGCTGTCATTGTCATACTTCGTGCTAACTCTGTTACTGCCCAGCTTATCCCTAGGCTTCCCAACATGCACCACTGGAGATTCTATGCTAGGGAAACCTACAAAGGACACAACAAAGTTATAGGGATCCAGAGCTGTCCACTAGAAGGACGTTGAACGAGGATTGAGATCCCTCTACACCCAGATTCCATCTCTATTATCCCCAGACCTTTTTTCTGCTTTCCTTACGGAAATACAGGTAAATGTCTCCAGGAGGTCCCCACATATGTAGGTTTCATATACTAGAGCTACAGAATGGAATCCACCAGTCATGGAGGCACCATGCTCACTAACCTTAAAACTCATTTTCATCTTTCCATCAGTGATCCATGGGATGAACATTGGCAGACTAGAGTCATGGGTAAAGTTTAACCCAATGGCTATGCCAAATACTAAGTGGCTGACCTGCACATCTCCCAAGAGCTTGTTCCTGCCTCCAAATCACCCTTTACCCATGCCAATATTATCCAACAAGAAAATCTGTCTCAGAAGGAGCTATGAGCTACCCTCACCTACCTACAATACATCCAATATGCAGCTGATTGGCCTTCCCTTAACAGCCCACCCCAGCTTCTCCCAATGCTTTTTCTGTGCTTCTATCTCCCTGCCATTATTAGCAGCTGTTCACATTTCCCTTCATGACCTCCATGGACCCATGAAGAAAGCACAGGACATTCCTCTCTTTGACATACCCCCCCCCCTCTTTGCTTTGTAGGGCCCTTCTCAAATGCCCATCTTACATGCGTCTGTGACATCACCATCACCAAATCAGTATGTGTTAACCCTCCTGCCTTCCTCTGGTGCAAAGGCACTACAGGTGCTTGTACTAACCCCCTTTTCAAGGCTCATCGCACCCCCATGATAACTGTCCCCCAAGTTTATCTCAATGAACCTGAAGAATTCACCTTGCATATGGAAGGAAGCTGAAAGAAGAGAGATATCTGCTCATTCGAATAGCCCTTGCTATCTAACTGGGTGGGACAGGAACAGTTGGAGCAACTCTTGTCCAAATACATCTAGCCAGTGACTTCCAAGACAAGTTTGGCCAGACAATGGCTTCCACTACAGACAGCCTTGAGTCTCTTCAACGTCAGATAACTTCCTTAGCAGGAGTTGCTCTCCAAAACTGGAGAGCCCTGAACTTACTGACTGCTGAATAGGGAGGGTCTTGTGTTTTGCTGGAGGAGGAATGTCAATGAATCTGGGCTGGTAGAACAAGAGATACAAATGCCTAAAGAGCTCCAGGGAAACCTCTGGGCATGATATACTCCCAACACCTCTTCCCCTTGGTACTCTAACCCCTTGGTAGCATGGATTCTTCCCCTCCTTGGCCCCATACTAGCCATTGGAGCCTTGCTTCTCTTTACATCCTGTGTCCTTCAGTTTCTAAAGTAGCAGATGAGTAGCATTGCAAAAATCACTACCAATCAGGTCTTGGTTCAGTATCAAGCTGTTCCCAACATAGAAGACAGTTATTCTGATGACACCTCTCCCTTATAAGAAGAAACAGTTGTGAGGTGGTGAGCAGCCTGGTCCCAGGTTGAGCTCAGGCTTAGAATCCTGGAGACCTGGCAGGTGTTCAGCCATGACCCTTGGGCCCCTGGTTCCTATCCCACCTAAAGCCTCCCACAGCCCTAATTCCCACCCACCCCCACAGAGGGGTGTGTGGCCATCAGTTACAAGCACCAAGCCTTCCCACATGCAAATAATGTTTCTCCAAGCTCCCAGACCAAGCCAATGAGAAAGAAGTACCTGCTGTCCGACCCTGACCCACCCCAAAACTGTATATAAGAATCCTATCCAGAAGGATTAAAGGTGTGTGAGAATTACTCCATCATCTGAGAGCTTCTGTCATAAGAGCTGTAGCACTTGGGAAGAGGTCTGCTCTCACAAAATACCACGTGAAACTCCACTGCACTCCTCACTGTCTAGTTGGCCATTCATCATCCCAGCCTGACCTGACTCAGTGCAGGGTCAAGTGGAGTAACTGAGATGGCATGGTGAAGACAGAGGTGGAGCCAACTGCAGCAGCAGAAGCGGGTGGGTGGGGCAAGGAATGGGAAATAACTTGCCCTCCCTGTTCGAATTCAATCCCCTTTGCATGAACTCTTGCATCCAGCCAGGACAGAGATCTCTGTGGAAAGTCTTCTGTACACAGGACCACAAAAGGAGAAGCTGGGACCTCTCCTCTTGGGCACTGAGCATCAGCAAGACATCTTTTTAAAATGATCACTGCTATGTCAACAGTTTCTCTCTCTCTCTCTCTCTCTCTCTCTCTCTCTCTCTCTCTCTCTCTCTCTCTCTCTCTTTCTCTCTCTTCCTCTCTCTCTCTCTTCTCTTGCTCTTTTCACCCACCCATGCCTGTCATGTAAAATGCTTCATGAAGAGATGAGAGCAAGTATAAAGGCATTTCATGTTGGAAACAGGCCAGCAGGTGCCGCTAGAGCAGTGGTTCTCAACCTGTGGGTCATGACTCCTTTGCGCAGTAGTTCTTTCTTTCTTTCTTTTTTTTTTTTTTTTGTATTTTGATTTCTTTTTTTTTAATTTTTATTAGATTGTCACCGCCCATGTCACCGTCTCACCGATCAGCGGTAATAAGGAGGCGACCACGAACCCTTCTCCAAGCAGTTTATTCAGGAAACTTGTACTACAGAATCATTCGTTCATCTTTTCTTCTTTCTTAGCTAGCTTCTTATTACTACTACTTACATCTTTACATCTTACTACTTACATCTTACTACTTCTATCTTACTACTTACATCTTACTTCTTTCTTCTTACTTACTCCTATTTCCTACTTACTCCTATCCCCTACATCTTACTTACTCCTATTCCCTACATCTTACTCCTAATCTCTACATCTTACTTACTCCTATTCACCTACTTACATCTTACCACTTACATCTTACTTACTCCTATTCCCTACATCTTACTTCTATCTCTCCAGCCCCCAGTCCTTGTGGGTTAAATACTTTCCCTGGTCCCAATCAGCATCGGATACGTGGCAAAGCATAATAGACTACGAGAAATCATGCCTGCTTGCATCATAAACTGGAGGCATGCAACTTTTCCAACTAAGGGCTTGTGTATCAATGCTCTCTGCTCTGGCCGGAGACCAGGTGTTCAATATATATAGTGTGGCAGCTGCGGCTCCCCACATTAGATGTTTTCTTATTTACAATATATCCTT
>NW_022196905.1:147742648-147744160 GCF_008632895.1 Mastomys coucha | reverse complement strand
AAAAAAAAAAAAAAGAAAGAAAGAAAGAAAAGAAAAAGAAAATTAACTAAGAAAAAAATAAAATAAAAAACCCAAAACTAAAACAGTCCTCTGTTCCCTCCCCGTCCCCCTGCTCACCATCCCATCCCCTCCTGCTTACTGGCCCTGGAATTCCCCTACACTGGCTGACTAGTACCCTCAGAGCTCCCAGGGACTAAAACTCCAACCAAAGAGTACACATGGGGGGACTCATGGCTCCAGCAGCATATGTATAGCAGAGGATGGCCAAGCTATCAACGGGAGGAGAGGCCCTTGGCCCTGTGAAGGTTCTATGCACAGTAGTTATTTATCTTCCTAATCTTGTGACCCTTTAGTACAATTCCTCATGTTGCAGGGACCCTGAACCATACAATATATTTTGATCCTACTTCATAAGTATAATTTTTCTACTGTTATGAATTGTAATGTAAAATCTGTGTTTTCCAATGATATTTGGGAACCCCTGTGAAGGGATCATTGGACCCACAAAAGGGTCACGACTTTGGGGTGTTTCCAGGGTCAAACTGGTCACCTATCTTTATCTTTCCCCGGTAAGTCTTATCCTACCATAAGGAAAAGATTTCTTAAAAATACCATTCTCACGATGAACAGATCCCAGACACCTCCAACAGCCTTATCCCTGAATGGTTCTGATTTACTACAACCAGAATTAATCCCATTTTCTTGCAGTTAAATTTTTTTCTGAGTGTTTGAAGTCTAAGAAAACTAGACATTGTTTTACATATTTCAAAGAAATAAATCACATGACAAAAACAAAGCCACACTGTATGTCAACAGAGACCATAGAGCTGCATAAAATAATTCTAAGATATTTCTTTTCTCTTTTTTCATATTAAATGTTTCAGCCTTCAGTGCATATTTGCAGTTATTATAGGTATAACATACTTTACAAATGTTTATCTTCTTAAATAATTCGCTTTTCCCAAGTAAGGCCACCACCTCTTCTCATGAATTGATAGAGTATTGTGTATTAAGCCCTCTGGGTGTCTTAATTTCTGGTAACATCTTTCCTTACCATTTTCAAAAACTTGTCTGCTATCCTTCTCCTGTGTCATTTGTGGTTTTCTCCAATGCAGTCAACAGAACAGAAATGATGAAGTTTGGAATGTTCTGGGCTCTGTTCCTCCCTCAAAGTACCAAGTAGTAAAGTACTAAACTAACAATGAACTTCTGTTACTTTAATCTTTCCCTGGTGTCAAAAAGCCAGGTTCCTGAATCATCCTCAATGTTTAGAAACTCTACCTTCCAGAGTGGAAGGTTTGAAGTTAGGGACTCATTCTAGTTCTTATTTCACTGTCACACAGAACAGTAGAACTTGATGAAATACAGACAGCTCATGCACATGCACAGCATGGTCCCAGTGTGTAGTTTGAAATAAAATTGTGTGACTGTTGTGCCTGCTTCATGGTGTCTGTCAGACAGAGAGTTTTATTTGTTTGTCTGTCCTCCCGCCTTTTAAAAATTCTTTGCACC
>NW_022196905.1:147733752-147742540 GCF_008632895.1 Mastomys coucha | reverse complement strand
TTCTTTCTGACAGTTTCTGTCTCTATTGTTGGTTAATTTAGTTATGTTTCCCTGTGTAATAGGTATACTTGGGTTTATTCATCACTTATTGTCCCCAAATCTTTATTATTAACTACTTCTCTCATAGAAGCAGCTGAATTCAGATAGTCATATGTCTCTAGCTGTTTGACACACTGAATAGAACTGTTTGTGATCTTAAGCCAATCTAAGATAAACTATTAAAAATAATGTATGGCCTTTCCATCTTGAGAGATGATTCATGAGAATAAAAATCCTTTAAACATGCTAAATTTTAAAAAAAATGTTAAGCTTAATTTACGTAAATGTGTTAAAAATCCTACAGGATACTTTTAAGAATTCATTTTCTTCCATTTATATGTATAATTAAGATAGTCATGAGTTAAGGGTAATTTCCTCTGTTTTCAAAAGCAATGTATTTCATGTGTGAGGGGAGATGCATCTGTGGGTCCTTGTCTGTTGTGCTGCATAGAGCATCTAGCCAACAGGACCCCAGGCTTGCATACGCTCTGGACTATCCCAGTCCCAGCCAACTGACCTTCTCAAACTTAAGTGAAAAAAGTAGTATATAACAAATATAACAATTGTGCCTTTAAGATAGATGAGGAGACTTCTTATATAATCACAGTATAGTAAAGTAAAGATAAAGACCTCTGTAGGATTTACAGTTGAGTGAAAGGAGCTAATATACTTTCTATGTAAATAACATCATAAGCCAAATATAATGACCTGAAAATTGGATCTTAGACATGTACCTAAGCCTCATACACCAAAAGGGCTGTGGTTCCCACAATTTAAAGATATCAATCATGTGACTTTAAGAACAGTATATGATTTTAATGGAAAGACTTTCATCACTACCTGAGGGGCTCCTCTGACTTTTTTGCCTTTGATATTCTTATTAAAATACTTGCATTTTTAAGTATAATTTTTATTTACAAATTTTTATCTTCTTGAACTCAAGGGCTTTTTTACAAGACAATGTACTCCTTACCTATCTGTGAGGTTGTGTCTTCTGAGGCCTCTGGGTACCTAAATTTCATATTACAAACTGAAAATATTCTTCACCATTCCCTGAAAAGTGCTGACCATTGTCCTGTCTCCTGCTGTTTCCATGCTAGTAAATAGCAGGTGGTGAGCTGCATTGAGGCACATGCATGGAAGGACTCCAGCCCTCTTTCAAAGCACTGACATGCCACTAAGTTCTGTCTGTAACTGTGTCTCTTTCTGGAGAGAACAGGTTCATTTAATGAAGTTAGTAGTCATACAATAGCTTTTTACTTGTTTTATTGTGTTGTGGAAAACTAGTAAAGGTCACTATCTCATGGGACTTTATTATAATGTGACTCAGTGCAGATGGCCTACATGTATGCAGGATACTGTTGTGGAGTATAATCTGAAATACAATTTAGACTTTACTGTGCCTGCCAATTGTTGTCCCTTGATGTAGATGGTCTTGTTTGTTCTCTTCCCATTTTAACATTTTAAAGTAATTTTCTCCTACCCTAAGCTTCTTCTTTGGTTTTTTTCTTTCCATTTCTGTCTCCATGGTCATCTAACTTACAGCTATCTATGTAGTCGTTTTCAGTGGCCTTTTCCCTCAATCATTTCCTCAAAGCTTACTGGTGTTTGTTTCTTTTAAAAGAAGCAGAATCATTTTTATAACATATGATTTGTTAATGTCAATATATATTATACTATATAACTGTAAACTGCCTAATATGTAATATGAAGTAAAATTAAGCATTTTTTTTTCCTTTTTGATGGTGTTTAGTGATTACAGTTCTCAACTTAGGCTTGACTACTAGATATTTACTGAAAGAAAAAGGGGCTTAAATGTACTGTTAGGGCTCAAAATTTTTAGGTATGGTAAGGCAATTTCTTTTACATGAGGCATCCTTTGTGATATTAAAACTTAGGTAGTTCACTTTTTTTTCAAAATTTAACAAATAAATAATGGTTGTAATCAGTACTCTAATCATTACTAAGTTAAGGATTTTGATTCACATTCTTCTACTATACACAAACGTAAAATCTTTTCATTTCTTATCTATAGCTACTGATGCTGTGAATAGCAGAGTATATATGAGGATAATTAATTGATAAATATTAAGTAGTTGCTCCTTTTTCTTCATCCATATGCTGTAATACCTAAGGACAGTTGTTTTGCAAACAAGAATTCCAAACATGAAATATTCCACCTTCTCATCTTTAGAAAGCACTTAAGAACAAAGCTAAATAAAAAGTATCGCATAAGTTCCTGTCCTCAGAGGAACCTGCTGCAAAGACTAAAGAATATACCTCCTTCTGTGCAGCTCAAGAAACATTGTCTAAAATTGATCACATACTAGGAATCAAGGCAAGTCTTAACAGATACAAGAAAGGTGAAACAATTCCCTGAATTCCACTATAGATTAAAGCAGGATACCAACAAAAACTCACAGAAATTGAACAACTTTCTACTGAATGAAAAATTCGGTCGGTCAAGACAGAAATTTAGAAAGAAGTCAATGACTTTCTAGGATCTACTGAAAATGAATGCACAACATATCCAGAAGTTTAGAAAGAAATCAATGAGTTTTTAGGATCCAATGAAAATGAATACACATGTCCAAGCTTATGGGATACACTGAAAGCAGTTCCAAGAGTCAAGTTTATAGCAGTAAAAGCCTACATAAAAATTTTATGAAAGGTTTTATACTAACAACTTAACAGCACACCTGAAAGCTTAAACCAAAAGGAGAAATCACACACAGGCAGAGTAGATAACAAGAAATATTCAAATTGAGGGTTGAAATCAATAATACAAACAAACCATACAATACAATACAAATAATCAAGGAAACAAAGAGAGTTTGTGAGTTTTAGTGATTTTTCTCAAAGAAGCAAACTCCCTCATAAAACTGGTCAGTCTACCCCAAAACATACAGGAAAACAAAGAATAAAATGTAAAAATAATAGAGACAAAAGGCTCGGAAAATGCGAAAGCATATCACTTTTAAGCTTCATTTGTTATTTTCACTTCAGGATGCTTCAGAATTCAGAGGGGAAGTTTCTGTGTGTTGAAGAAACATATTTCAAGACACATAAAATGGCCTTTAGTTGAGCCAAGTGCCTCTCTTCTTTTATCACATATGATTATTAGATCCTCCTGAAAATTGCTTCTTCAAGGAAGCCCGAGGAGCCCAAGACATCTGATAAAGTATTTGGTACAAAAGAGCCTGCCTGCTTTTTCCTTATTCCCACTGCAGCAGGGTGTATGCAACATCTTTGCAACTCACTTTTATTAAGCACTCAACCTCTCCTCTAGCCCACCACCCAGCGGAGGCAGTGGAGAGAAAAGTACTAGGATATGGGAAGAGGCCCTGCTCAGTGATAGTTCTTTGGGAGTGAGCTTGATCTTCTCTGGCAGCAGTTTCAGTACAGTAGCAAACACAAAATACTGTTCAGCAGGGGATTTCACAGGTGAGAAAAGCAGGAGCATCGTGGAAACTATGTATTTTCTTATACTTTTAGATTGCTAATTAATGGCATAGCTCCCTGCCTCTGTCCTGAGTCTTAGCAAAGTATGTGAGACACATAAACTTCTTCAGGTGTTGTCTGAGTCCTCTGTCTTGCTGAGTCTCCCTTGGGTGCAGTGGGTGAGAAGGCATGGACCTCAGACTCCTAAAGCAGGAGAGAATGGGCCAGCAAGCTCATTTATTCTTGGGGAGCACCCATTCTGCAAGCCACCTGTGTTCAGTTGGTCCCAAGCAAGTATATCCTCCAAGTGGCAGTTTCCTATTGTCTGTCATTGTCTGCTTCACCAATCTCTAGGCACGCAAGCAGTGTGGCCCTCTTGTGGATGGACGTTACCTCTGCAGCTGCAAGCCCCCCCTCACTGTTTATGAGGAAGTGGTCACAGCCTTGTCAGTGAGGCCTGCCATTTCTTCTACATTCAGGAATACTGGCCGAATGCCCCCTATCCCTTTTTAATATGGCAGCTCAGATTATCTTGAAAGACATGCATGTTTTTCCAGTTTGAAACTTAGTCATGGTGATGCACCTCCTCAGTGTGAAGCAAGAGCTCTGGAAATCCAGGTTAGTGGATTCAAGAGGAGAAACTATGAATGATTTTTCTAAAAAATGTTGTCTGCAGCCTGCCATTACATATCAAATTTTCACGCAACCTACAACCAAGTTAGTAATGTGCTTTGAGATCTTTGTAATTGCTCTGCTTATTTACAATGTATTCAACCTGTTGAGAACTAATTGACCTTTAAAAAAACCAATGTATTCAGCCCTACTGTGCTTTGGTCTCCCTAACATAAGATTTGCTCTATATTTCCTTAATGATTCATTCCTAGCTCAGAGCAATATATTTGTGCAAAAGATATAGGGCCTAGTACTATGATTATTTGCTGGAAGTTGTGTCCTTCGGTGATATTCTGAGTCAATAGTGTCAGAGAAACAATTTTCCCTTCATGAGACCTCTGTAAAAACTTAAAACTTCCTCATTCCTTTCTCACACCATATTTGCTGTGCTGTTTAATAAATAGAGTGGACAGAATGGCCTTTGTTCAAGAGATCAGCTCAAAGGTCTTGAGACAAACCAATCAGACTCACTCTTGGATGAATGAAACCAAGGGGTCAGCTTCCTTTCTTACCATCTGTGTTGGTCCCTGCAAGAGGAGTTGGTAGAACAGTCAAGTCACATGCTCTGGAGGTGTCTAGGAATTTGAGGTTCTGCCTTTCATGGAAGCATTTCCTCTGGCTCCCAGAAACAGCAGTTAGGTATGTTCCTTCTTCCATGTTGTATGTGTGTGTACAGGGGAGGAGGGTATTAATCATTTTAAAAATACCGGAAGGAACTCACAAGTAGATTTGTATTTAGATAAGCTAAAAATTATTTTTAATGCCGAGCAGTGGTGGGACATGCCTTTAGTCCCAGCACTTGGGAGGCAGAGGCAGGCAGATTTCTGAGCTGGAGGCCAGCCTGGTCTACAGAGTGAGTTCCAGGGCATCAGGGCTATACAGAGAAACCCTGTCTCAAAAATCAATCAATCAATCAATAATTTTTAAAATTTTATCCCAAGACTGTCTAAGGATGTTTTGGATTATTGATGGTATGAGCACAGTACAGATTCAGGGGAAACACACCTTGATGTTGAATTTTCATCTTTTCATTGCCTGGTGTGTCCTTTTGGGTTCTTCACAACTTGCTCATGATTCTTTAATGTGGAATCTGTGTTTGATATTACTTTGAAATATTTCAGCATCTGAGAATGACTGTGTTTAGTAGTTCTGTGAAAACTACTAGTTTGTGGAATTTTATTTTCCCTTCTTTTGCTTTTGTTTGATCTTGAAGAAGAGAGAAGTTTGCAAACTGGTGTGGCCAGGTATGTGTGGGGGACTCACCTCCACTTGAGTGGATTTCCTTTTCATCTACAGTTACTCATTCCACAGATTTCTTCCTACATCTGCTTTGTCAAATTGTGTTTTTCTAAGACTTATACATATCACTAGATTAGCCTTCTTTTCGTCACTGGGACAAAATAACTTAGAGAAACTATTTAAAAGGAAGTAAGTTCCATTCTGGCTGATAGTTTTAGAGGTTCTGTCCAGGGTGAGGTATAGCATCATGACTGAAGGCTGAGGCAGAACAAAGTTGCTTACTTCCTGAAGGTCAGGAAGGAGAAGCAAACACCAGAGACAGAATATACTCACCAAAGCCTGTCCCCAGTGAACTGCTTTCTCCAACCCTCCCCACTTCCTAATAAGCCCTGTGGGCTCTGCGGTCATCAATTACTCATTGACAAATTCAGGAGTTTCATGAATCAATCATAAAATCCTTAACCTGGCACCCAAGATTTCAGAAGTGGAAATTTGGTGACATTTCATATCTAAGCTGTAACAGTGGGCTGGACTCATTTTCCTGTCTTCTGGTTTTTGTACTCCTGATGAGAATCTATGTTCCGGTTTGTTGTAATTCCCAGTGACTGGATGTCTCTTCTCTGGCTCTCTTGAGAAGCCTCACTGTGTCTGTTTGTCTTCATATTCACTTTCTAGGTCTTTGTATAGTTTTTATCAATTTTTTATATAAATTACACCTACTCTGTAAACATAGTTAGTTTGAGAGTCTTTTTGACGGTATCTTTCTCCAGAACCTCCGCCCCCCAAAAAAACCTAGCTCATTTGCTTTTATGGACAGTGGATTACTTAATATGGTGATACACTGAGGTGATTATAGCTTGCTTGGGGGGTCTTCCCATTTCTGGCACTGCTAAGTTGCAGTCTTTCTGAGGTCTGAATGGAAACATGACTATTTTCTAGATTTTTTGACGAAAGAAAATAGCATAGGTTATTTCCTTCCAGTCCACTGGACTCTGTGGAGCTATGCATTCTTTTCAGCTGCCAATGTTCACTCTGGCATGTGCTTCTCAGGATCTGTGGTCTCATTGGCAGACATCTTCTAAAAAAAAAATAAGATCCAATGGAGGCCACACTCCTGAGTTTCCCAATTCTTGTACCTATTTCCTTAATATTTATTTTATTTTTGTCTGGCATCTCTCGTTACATACAGTGAGAAAACATGCCTCAGTTTACTCCACTGTCGAAAGCAAGCATCACACTGTTAAACTGGTGTGAGTGAATGAAGAACAGCTTTTCGTGTGTACGTACAGCTGTTTCCTAAACTTTCTACATGAGAATACACAGAATCTACCCAAGCTTGCTGACATCCTAGGTTAGTACACCGAGCTAGTAGTGTCCTCTTGAGTACCTGGGCTAGCTGAGCACTGTGGCTGGATGTTCTTGTCCAAAATTAAGAGAGAAGTTCCTCATGTGTAGCAATAATCCCAGAAAACATCTTCATTCAAAATCTGAAATACAGGTTTTGTGGCTGTCGGGGTAAAGGTTAGGGGTTAGGGATGAAGGGTTAGGGTTAGGGGTTAGGGGCTGGGAATAGGGGTTAAGGGTTAGAGGGTTAGGGTTAGGGTACAGGTTCCTGTTCAGGTTAGAGGGTTAGAGGGTTAGGGGTTAGGGTTAAGATTTATGGTTAGGGTTAAAGTTACAGGGTTAGGGGTTAGCTTTAGAGTTTAGGGTTAGGGTTAAAGTGTCAGAAGGGTTAGGGTTCAGGTTACAGGGTTAGGGGTTAGCTTTAGGGTTTAGGGTTAGGGTTAGGGTTCAGTTAAAGTTAGGAGTTAATGGTAGGGGTTAGGGGTTAGTGGATAGGTTTTAGAGTTTAGGGGTTAGAACCATAAGGGACCACACATGTGGCCACAACTCACCAGTTTCCCATCCAGCCCCATGGAGAACCTAACACAACAGCTCCCCATGCTCAGCCGGCTGCTCTTCTGCTAATGTGGACAGTGAGTGTATGCTAAGGACTTCCTGATTTCAGAGCTTGCCTGAAATCCCCTCACATCACGCACCATCATCTTTTGGGTACCTCTCACCCTTACCTTTCAATCCTATTCTGCCACAGAACTGAAACTGCAACATGGCAGCCAGAACACCCCACCTATTCTGAATGGCAGGTCCATCTGGAGGCTTGCAGTCCAGGTCCAGCCCTTTTCCCTATCTGCAGAGATTTGCACTTCAGTACTACTTATGCCTATCCTCCAAATAGCCTGCCTGCCTATCTTCTCACCCAGTCCTGGGAGAACCCTCTATTCAAGCTTCCTCTGCTCAGCTGCCTGCACCTCCCATGTGTATGCAGGGACCCTAGGCTCACCATGTCTCAAAGACTGCCTGAGCTCCCCTCACAACACTCAGCAGCAGCACTTAGAGCACACAACATGGAACCATTCAAGCCTGCTCAGTTACTGAGCTGAACCTGCAGCCTTTCACCTGGAAGATCCCACCTCTTCCTCTGACTGGCAGGTCAGCCTGGAGACTCTGATTGGCCAGTGAGTCTAGAGTGACTCCATCACCTCCCTTAGGGTTAGAATGTGCTGAAGGGACACAGCATAGTGTTTCCTGGTCCAAACTTCCAGTCCAGAGACAGACCTTTCTTTATCTACAGAGATTTGTATTTCAGTAGCACTCGTGACTGTCCTCCAATAGTTTACCCATTCGTCTTCCCTGCCCAGTTCCACTGGTCAGTCGCCTATTCTTCCTCATTGTGGGCAGTGGCCTGGAGACTTCCAGAGACTGCCTGAGCTCCCCTCACAGCACTCAACATCCACTTCTTCTTCCTCCTGGAATCGAGGTAGACAGCTTTCATAGCCCATTACTCAACTTGCAGTAGCGTTACTAATCTGTCCCACAAGAAAAAGGGTGCCCAGATTATTAACAATTAAAGAGGGATTTTAGGAAACAAGAGTTTTGTTTTGTGCCTTCATGCTGGGTTCAGGTAAACTGCAGCTACTTTTCAACAGGTAGGTATGAGACAAGCATAGGAGAAAAGCAGAAAAGAGATGACAAATACTGTGGAGCACTATTGTTAGCTGACACATCTTCCCCAGTGGAATAGTGGAAAAACAAAACACACATAGCTGTATTATTAATGACTCTCTTGATGAACAGAGCTGATACAATGAGTGTCTATTTCCATGTTAAAAGTGAGTTTATGCCTGGCCGTGTTGGCTCACGCCTTTAATCCCAACTCTTGGGAGGCAGAGGCAGGTGGATTTTTGAGTTTGAGGCCAGCCTGGTCTACAGAGTGAGTTCCAGGAAAGCCAGGGCTACATAGAGAATCCTTTTCTCGAAAAAAGAAAAACATAAACAAAAACAAAAAAAGTGAATTCATTTAGAATGTGTCAGTCCAACAATAACTGTCTACAAATGG
>NW_022196905.1:147731842-147733742 GCF_008632895.1 Mastomys coucha | reverse complement strand
AAAAGCAGGTTTGAGAAAAGTAGACCCCTTTAGCCTCAGCACTGGCTGGAGTAATGTTATAGTGTTGTCTAATTGTCTTCTTTTCAATCCTTGCTCTCCCTTGAGATCCTGTTGACACACTGAGCTGGCTTGGTCATCCTTCAATTTCCATTGCTACCTGCAAGGTAGACAAGATGGTTCAAGTTCTCATATCCATCTGGTAATACAAGTGCACTAAAGATTAAAGGTATATGGGGAAAGGAAATGGGTCCACAATGTTTAAGCTGTAATTACATATCATTTTTGTGACCAATACAGCACTGACTATGAGAATCTTTACAAGTACTTAATCCTTTAACCATTGCTACTGTCTTCATTCCTTTAGCACAATGTCCTCTTGAGGCACACAGCTTCTCCTCAACAAATGAGCATTGAGGTAATTCTCATATTTAGGCTACCATGAATACAACTGCAATGAACATAGAATTCTGGTACTTCTTAAAACTAATTTCAAGTGCATGGAATCTATACTGAGAAGACTGCTAGGATCCACAGCAATTCTGTCATTTTTATGAGAACTCAGTAGAATGGGGTTGCTTGGTAGTAGGTATTATGTCCAAATGTATCAGAAAACATATATTAAATATGTGCAATTTTTATCAACTATAACACAACAAGGTCTTAACTAATTTTAGTTTATATCTATGGAAAATCCCAACCTACTGCTATCAGACTTTATTGCTAATACACAGTCCTGTGTCACACACATATTCATTGTTCAATTCTGGAAAATGTTTTATGTTTACTCTTTTTGTTTTCTGAATTGAGTTATACTTAGTGAGATATCATTTCTGTGACCCTAACAATGCCTGCTGTGTCACTAAAGTCTATGCTAAAGTCCTTTTTCTATGGATTTGTACAATATTTCACCTGAGTTTCAGTTTCACACACTTACAACTGTAAACAACACCACTATAGTGATTTTTTCAAAAAAAAAAAAGAATATTGGGTATGTTTAATTTGCAGCAAAAAGTCAATACAATCTAAACAAAACTCCTGCAGGGCGGTAGTGACACACATCTTTAATCCCAGCACTTGAGGCAGAGGCAGGTGGATTTCTGAGTTGGAAGAAAGCCTGGTCTACAGAATAAGTTCCAGGACAACCAGGGCTATACAGAGAAACCCTGTCTGGAACAAAAAGAAAAAAAGAAAAAAGAAAGAAAACTAATAGGAAAGCTTATTCCCAAGCTTTTTGCCATGTCATTAGGATTCTAGAAGAAATAGACACTTCGTGTCTCTTTGTTCTAGAACTCTGTGTTTCAGGTCTCCTTTCTCCCTTCGGTTGAGGCAGAACCCGGTTCATGAAACTGCGGGACAGTTTCATCAAAGAAGTAGGCTTTTTAATGCCAGGGAAGAAAGAAAGAAAGAAAGAAAGAAAGAAAGAAAAGGAAGGAAGGAGGGAAGGAAGAACGAAAAGAAGGAAAGGAAGGAACAATGGACTTGCTAGCCAGAGGTAAGGTAAGGAGGCAATGAGAAGGAGCTACCATCTTCAATATCCTTTATATATGTCGGCTACCACCAGAAGCTGTGGCCTAGAGTAAAGGTGGATCTTAACACCTCAAAAAATCCAGATTAAAGAAGGGTTTTTACATTTCAAAAGCTATAATTTAAGGACTCCCACCCCCCAGATTACCTAAACTCTTTTAGTTTTAGTTAATTCCATCCACATGGTTTGTCTACTAGGAATAGCCATCACATATAACAAGACGGAAGAACTGAGAAAGATTTTATCCATTGTGGCTGGTAAGGAAAGAATAGGAGTCATTTCCAAAGCAATGATTTCCTTCAGGAAAGAAGCATTGGGATTTTACTGAGGGAGTCTGCATACATTCTCATCTAGGTTTTCCTACTCCTACACAAG
>NW_022196905.1:147727269-147731523 GCF_008632895.1 Mastomys coucha | reverse complement strand
ATGGGGACTGAGGAGTGATGGGAGAACCTGGAGGCACAGCTGTAACCTTCCCAGCCTTGAGCAGACTACCAGACCTTGAACATTCGCCACCACAGGCCTCATCAACCTGGATAGAGTTACATATGTCTTGGCTGCAGTTGCTGGTTCCCAAGGAAACTTAGCTCTTTTGGCTGCCTGTTCTGACCTTGCCCTACAACATACTCCAGCTGAAGAACGGGATGAGTTTTATGTTTTCCTCCTTTATAAATGCAAAGCTTATAAACTTTGAGCCTTGATCAGAAGCTTTGTTTTGGCTTCATTTTTTTCTCACCTTTTCATTTCCAGCTGTGTTTAAGGTAAACCAGGTTTGCCCTATTCTGCTGGATGGCTCCATCCAGCCAGCTTTGATGTGCTAAAGACATGCAAGTCAGCTGTAGGTCCCGAGTCTGAATCCCAACAACAGCAAAACAAAACTATTGTCTCCCTCCCCCCAAAAAATCTCTCTTTAATTGTTAATATCCTGGGCACCTTTTTGCTGGTGCGATAGCCTGTGGAGTGAGGGAAGCTCCGCAGAAATCAGCACCTAGCCACTATAGGGTCACTGCCCACATAGGGGAAGAGCAAGCTACTGAGCAGTGGTAGGTGGAGCGGTAGGTCCTTCCAGGGATGGGCGGGAAGACAGACGGTAAGGCTATTGGAGGACAGGCAGAAGTACTATAGAAACGCACATACACGTAGATCTGGAAAAGGTTCGGCCCAGGACTTGAAGCTTGGGTTGAGAATCTCTATTCTGTGTACCTTCAGCACAGTCTAACCTAAGGGAGGTGCTCGAGTCATTCAAGACTTACTGGCCAATCAGAGCCTTTAGGCGGACCTGCCAGTCAGATGGGAAGGCGGGTTTTTCCGGGTGCCGTGGTGGCGGTTTCGCTTAGTAGCTGAGCAGGCTTGGATTGTCTTGTGTGCTGTGCTATCTGTCCTGCCGCTGGATGCTGTGGAGCGTGCTCAGGCAAGCTCCGAAACTGCAACATGGTGAGCACAGGGTCACTGCCAACAAGGGGGAGAAGCAGGGGTCTGAGCAGCGCGAGCTGGTGAGGTAGGTCTTTCCCAGGGATAAGTGGGAATCAGCGGCCACGTGTGAGGTCCCCTGCGGTCCTAGCCACTCGCGGGACCCAGCTGTAGTCTCTGAATAACTTCACTGTGGGTGCTGCGTCCGTGCAGAGCATTTGTCTTGTGTAGAAAGATTCTTGGCATGATCCCAAACTCAGTCCTAATTTCTACAAGTTCTGTTCTTAGCATTAGACATTAAGCTGTACAATCCATTCGTAGTTAGTTTTGTGGAAGTTGTAAAAGGAATCTCATGTGCTAGGTAGCAATCCAACATCATGCTGTGATGTAATAGAGTAGAACTGATGATGTAAAGGATTCACTAAAGCTTAGGAGTTAGTAAGGCTCACAAAGTAGAATTGAGCTGAGGAAGGACTGGCTGTAAAACACGCCACAGATAAGTAATAAGCTAACCAGGGCAGTTAGAGATTAGGAAGCTAGTATAGAAGTGTTTGTTCACCATGATTGTCCAGAAATATGGCTCCAAACCATAAGGAAGGAAACAAACTTGATTTACAACCAGTCAGTAGGCCCATCTCCATATCAAAGAGCAGGCCTTGAGCCAGGCTGTGGTGGCTCACGCCTTTAATCCCAGCACTTGGGAAGCAGAAGCAGGCAGATTTCTAAGTTGGAGGCAAGCCTGGTCTACAGAGTGAGTTCCAGGACAGCCAGAGCTATACAGAGAAACCCTGTCTCGAAAAAGCAAAAAAAAAAAAAAAAAAAAAAAAAAAAAAAAAAAAGAGCAGGTCTTGAACAAGATGCTCAGTGGGGCTTCACACGATCACAACTGTAAGGCCTGGTATGCCATAAAGGTTCAGTTTTCTTCTTGAGAAAAGCATATTTCTGCCACATGAGTGAGATGACACCTAGTGACAACCATGTGAAAAGGTAAAAAAGAAAAGAAAAGAAGAGAAAACACTGTTGTATTGAGGGCTGGCCTGATCAAGCTACACTTCCCCTGAGGTCCCCATGTGTGGAGAATGACATAGCTCCTTCTGAACCCAGGAACATGCTTGGCAGAGCCAGTAACAGCCTGGGGCCTATTCAGTTGGTTCCTTGGGAGTTTTCCCGCGGCCCTGGATTTAGAGATAAAACAGCTCCTTTTCTAAAACCAGGAATATGCTTGGGAGAGCTGGTAATGGTCTGGGGCCAGGGCCTTTGGGAGGGCTTGCATCGGATTCTGAGAACACAACTCTCCCCACCATATGGGGATGTGGTTGTCAGTTCCAAGAGCATTACAGTCTTGGTTGGAAATGTTTTTGAGAGACACTAAATTGCTCCTTGTGCAGCACTGTTTGATTAGACTTCTGAGTGTGTCCCATTGTATGCTGCTTCTGCTGACTTCATAGTTTCTTCATCTGTCTGCTGACTTCATAGATGTCGCCCATCTCCTTCCTTTTCTCTCATGTAAGTTTTATACAAGATGGTATTCTCAAGTAGCTTAGTTAGGATAAGAAATAGCTGTTGTGTAAGACCTCCCCACCCCAGCTTTTACAGTTTCTACGGTTTCCTTTCATGATGTATGTCATCATGTGGGACCTTCCACTTAGCACACTGTCTCTAGTCACTATCCTGCTGTGTTAGGCACTGGTGTACTTACAAGTGATCCTGAGAATATGCTTACAGTGTAATTTTCCATTTGTCTAAATGGCTAGACTTGCAGTCTCCAGTGTTGCGGTAATTACTATAAAATGAATCCACCCTGTTAACTCTCTTTCCCTAGGGGGCCACGTTCTTGAGCTGGTACTGTCCAGCAACACCTTGTCCCTGCAGACTCTTCCTATTCTCTCCCTGCTATCAACAAAATCTTGCTCACGAGCAAAGCTTTACACACCCCTACAATCATTCATTGAGCTAGAGCCTAGGACTCAGTATGTAAAGCATGACTCTTAAGGCTTTAATATCCAATCAGGCTTATATAATAATAAGATCAATTTACAAGATGCCAATACAAAAATTTCTGAACCAAATAATACAGACAATATTTTAACCCAGTTAATCTATTTTGTAAAAACCTTAGCCTGGTATAAACACGCAGGGTCTGAGTTATCCTCCTCGTCTGTCTCCATGATGAAGTAGCTCTTCCTCTTTCTGCTCTCTGCTTTTTTCCTTCTCAAACTCTAGCTCTACCTCTCTATTCCTGTCCAATCACAGGCCTGTCACTGCCCTAATGTGATTGGACAGAGAAATGTGGCAACATTCCAGTGTATATTTAAATTGTTCAAAACTTAACCTGGAACCTGAACCTAAAAGAGACTTAAGAGTGGTGGCATATGTAGAATGCAATACCCATTCTAGGCTGGCTCCTCTTTTAGCATTAAGCAGTGTAGCTGGTCTTTGCTATTTTATTGTGTCTTCTTTTTCCCCACTCTTAATCCCCTTCCTCAGAAGCCCCAACTCCCACCTTCAGGTTTCACCCCCTAATACCAGATAGGAGAGAAATGAGGATGTAGGACAAAGAGATCCTTGAGTCTAGTTTTCTTCCTTGAACTGGACCCCTAACCCCAACATGAGTAAAACAGTCTCTGATGGGGGGAGCAAGGATTAAAGATAGGAAAGGCAGAAAGAAGATACAAAACCAAGAGTTAGATTTGGGAGGACTGCTGGTTAATACTGCTGCAGCAGCAGCCAGCAGCAACCAGAGCCTTAAGTTTATTTTTCATAGTCTTTTATACCCCACAGTACCATCGCAAGCAAAGCCAAAAACTAACAGGAACAATTTCCTGAAATATACACAGAATATCTGTTCTTATCCCTTGAGCCTCAGGTGTAACTCCTCTTATCTTTCCATGCCTCATCAGGCTGGAAAATCTGCCAACAGACCCTGAACACCTCGACTGCCTGGGTACAAACAAAGAATATGGTCTTTTTTTTTTTTTTTTGGTTTTTCAAGACAGGGTTTCTTTGTGTAACCTCGGCTGTCCTCTAACTCACTCTGTAGACCATTCTGGCCTCGAACTCTGAAATCCCCCTCCCTTGCCTCCCAAGTGCTGGGACTAAAGGCATGAGCCATCACTGCCAGGCTTGAATACAGTCAGTTCTAAGGCATAAACAAAGTAGTGAAGGAAGAAAAAAAGGTGTAAACAAAGTTCCCGAGGTCACTGTATTCCGGGTCTTATCAAGATGATCAAGATATGACAAGGTATGAGGAACACGTTCCTCAGCTGTTTT
>NW_022196905.1:147726579-147727259 GCF_008632895.1 Mastomys coucha | reverse complement strand
TGGCCACACCTGGAAGAGTAGAAGATTCTAATAAAATACAAATTTACCATACTAGAGGTCCACCTGTCCCTTGGGTGGGGAGGAAGGGCAGAGCTGGGAAGACCTGTGCTGTCTGAGTCTTTTAATCTCTACACTTCAAGTAGGAGAGCTGCTCCAGTCCTCTGGGCAGCTTAGTGATCAGCACCAGTGGGAGGTAGCTGCAGGTTCTTTCCATATTCTCCTCTGATGCAGTTCATCAGAGAGCTGTGAGGGAGACCACAAGCCATGCCTGTGTGATTGTGGCAGCCACCAAGAAGAACAGGCTGGCTAAGCAATCAGAGTCCAATCTGATTGGACTGAGATGGACTGTGAACCAGATTGGTTCTTTGGGTACTGTGTGGTTACCTGCGAAAAGACCCTTAGCCTCTGAGCCTGCCTGAGGCCTGTGCATTCCCTGGAAAGGAGGAGGCTCTGCAGCTCTGGCCATAGGAAGCTGTGTAGCTTATAATGTCACTGCCCAGTGTACACACTGAAGCATTGCTTTTGGTGTGCAGAAGACAGATTTCAAAACTGAAATTCTGGTTTCTAGAAGTTCTGAACATCATATTGCAAATTCAGTTTTGTGTGCTAATCTTGACAAATAGTTTAGAAATGGGTAGAGATGAGGTTATGGGGACCATCCTTTAGCAATATTTATTTAA
>NW_022196905.1:147725749-147726487 GCF_008632895.1 Mastomys coucha | reverse complement strand
TTTTACCTTTCCACTATCACCAGTCACAATGAATGGAGTGATTCAGGGAACTTCAGTTCCAGGGTCCAAAAGGAGTTTCTGAGATGCAGAGGTTTCTCAAGTGTGCATGGTGCTGTGCAGGTGGGTAGGGCAGATTCTACATCATGTGTTATAATCTGAGTTTCAGGAAGCAGACATTAAATTATTATTCAACCTTGGTTTGTGTGTGGGTTCAGTAGGGCTGGCCTTGTGTGAGGTCACAAGGGGCATTAGGTGCTGCAGATCCATAGCCCACCTTTCTGATTACCTCCATACAGAGAGCTCTCTGGAACCTCTGTTTGGAAGTGAGGTCAGTATTGACTGGAGGAGTCAGAAATGAGACAGTTAGGGGTCACTTTGAGTTATTTTTGTGGGAGTTGTGAAGTCTGTGTTTATTCCATTTGTATACACATGCAATCATAGGTAATACTGGTCATGTTCCCATTATTCTTGGCTGAGTTTCCTTATGTCTTTTGATTGAGACTTGAATATAATTTGGGGCTTATGTTCTTGGATTTTATTTTCTCTACTTCTACATCTCCTTATTTTTTCACAAGTGTTTTAATGCTTTTAATTGTTGTAGCTCTGTAATAAGTACGGATGAAATTTACATTGTGTCAAAATGTGTACTCTTTCTTCATAATCCTAATGACATGGCAGATAGCTTTGGAATAAGCTTTCCTATTAGTTTTCTTTCTTTCTTTCTTCTATTTTTTTTTT
>NW_022196905.1:147723624-147725545 GCF_008632895.1 Mastomys coucha | reverse complement strand
TTTTGAAAACATCACTATAGTGGTGTTGTTTACAGATGTAACTGTGTGAAACTGAAGCTGAAACTGATGTGAAATAATGTACAAATTCATAGAAAGAGGACTTTAGCATAGACTTTAGTGACACAGCATACGTTGGTAGGGTCACATAAATGATATCTCACTAAGTATAAC
The DNA here is from genome assembly GCF_008632895.1 of Mastomys coucha. Classification (NCBI taxonomy): domain Eukaryota; kingdom Metazoa; phylum Chordata; class Mammalia; order Rodentia; family Muridae; genus Mastomys; species Mastomys coucha. Next base: position 147,725,374 of record NW_022196905.1, on the reverse strand, counting down.
TCAATTGAGAAACAAAATGAGGGAAAATAAAACATTTTCCAGAATTGAACAATGAGTATGTGTGTGACACAGGATTGTGTATTAGCAATAAAGTCTGTTGGCAGTAGGTTGGGATTTTCCATACATATAAACTAAAATCAGTTAAGACTTTGTTGTGTTATAGTTGATAAAAATTGCGCATATTTAATATATGTTTTCTGATACATTTGGACATAATACCTACTCCCAAGCAACCCCATTCTACTGGGTTCTCATAAAAATGACAGAATTGCTGTGGATCCCAGCAGTCTTCTCAGTATAGTTCCCATGCACTTGAAATTAGTTTTAAGAAGTACCAGAATTCTTTGTTCATTGCAGTTGTATTTATGGTAGCCTAAATATGAGATTAGCTCAATGCTCATTTGTTGAGGATAAGTTGTGTGCCTCAAGGGGACATTGTGCTAAAGGAATGAAGACAATAGCAATGGTTAAAGGATTAAGTACTTGTTAAGACTCTCACAGTCAGTGCTGTATTGGTCACAAAAACGACATGTAATTACAGCTTAAGCATTGTGGATGCATTTCTTTTCCCCATATACCTTTAATCTTTAGTGTACTCTTATTGCCAGATGGATATGAGAACTTGAACCATCTTGTCTACCTTGCAGGTAGCAATGGAAAGTGAAGGATGACCAAGCCAGCTCAGTGTGTCAACAGGATCTCAAGGGAGAGCAAGGATTGAAAAGAGGGCAATTAGACAACACTATAACATGACTCCAGCCAGTGCTGAGGCTGAAAGGGGTCTACTTTTCTTAGGCCTGCTTTCATAGCACTTTAAGTACATGCAAATAATAAGGTCAGATCTAGGTCAAGGAACATACATGGCAATAAACACAGTCCAGGGGTCCTTGTGTTTAAGGTCTTATCAGGATGAACAAGATAAAAGGAATGCCACACATTCCTTGGCTCAGTTTACTTTGAGCTTTGTATTAGCCCAAATGTAAATATTCTTTTCTGAGCCTACTTCCTAAGTCCTAGCCCAAAGTCAAATTCTTGCCTGAGCCTACTTCACTGTCCTAGCTCAATGTCAAATTCCTGCCAAATTCCTACAGAAGGGCAGAAAGCACAGAATCTAGCTGAAGCAATCTCATTCAAAGGGTTTTTGTAATGTTTATTTAGAACATTATGTGGAGAAGGGAAATGAAATATCAAGCTTTCTATAGCAAGAATTGTTATAGATGGGAATCAGATGTGGTATTAAAGTATACTATAAAAATACAGAAAGTAGCTTTGTTTGGATGGCATGAGAGTTTTCTGGCAATGAGTCATATTGCATTAAAAAGTAAAAATGAGTTTAAGAAACAGAGTGTTTAGCCAGGTGGTGGTGCATGCCTTTAATCCCAGCTCTTGGGAGGCAGAGGCAGGCAGATTTCTGAGTTCAAGGCCAGCTTGGTCTACAGAATGAGTTCCAGGACAGCCAGAGCTACAGTGAGAAACTCCGTCTCGAAAAAAAGAAAAAAAAAAGAAACAGTGTTTGAATTTAAATACTGATGATATATTACAATTGAACACACATGTAATAGTCTTAAATAACTGACTCATATCTTTGTTTTCTCTCCATTAAGTAAATTATCTTAGATGGTAACACTTTCATTTTTGCTTTGGAGAATGTGTTAAATATTTAATATATTCATCAATTTATTTATTTTTCTTTTTGTTTTTTGTTTTGTTTTGTTTTTTGTTTTTTTGTTTGTTTGTTTCTTTTTTTTTT
>NW_022196905.1:147708543-147722898 GCF_008632895.1 Mastomys coucha | reverse complement strand
AGTCTCACCTGGAGAGTATTACAGAGACAGGCTAAAGAGAGAACAAGCTGGACCTCGGTGAAGAAACAGCGAGCCAGAGAATGAGAGTGTGCCAGAAGATGAGAAAGGATGCTAGAGTTCATTTGAGGCTGAGCACAACAAGTCAGTCAGAAGTGAAAGAAACAGTTTGAATTGGTTAGCATGAAGAGGAGTTTGTGTCACAACAGCTGAGTTGACCAGCCAGCCAGAGTTCAGAATAAAAAGGAAGGGTGATTTTATTCAGCAGTTAAGTCTCAAATGCCCAAAACATTCTAGACCCAGATAAGATTGTAGAGAGACTAGGAGCTTCCAGGACGAGGTCTAGATTATCAGAAGGAAGTAAGCCTCCAAGACAATATTTTTACAGTCCTGTGTGATGGTCACAGTCTACAAAATCAGAATGAGAACTGTATGTGTCACAATCCTACTATCCGTGTTTTCACTATTTTGCTTTCCTTTTTTCATTATTGCTTCCCTTTTCTGCATTTTCATTTAAGCAATATTGAATTAATTTTTAATTGAAGATTCATTCTTTCTCATTCAATATATCCTGAGCACTGTTTTTCCTCCCTACACTCTTCCCAGATATGCCTCCCGCCCCCACTTTACTTATCCTACTCTCCCCAAGATCCAGCACCCCCTCAGACCGTTTGCTCTTCAAAAAGGAGCAGACCTCCAAGAGAGGACAGCCCAACAGGACAAAACAAGATGGAAAAAGGCAAGGTGAAAGCCTTCATATTGGACAAGGCAACCTAATAGGCAACCTAATTCTCAAGATGAAGCAAAAGAATTAGAGTCACACCTGCTCCACTGTTAGGAGTCCCCCCAAAACACCAAGCTGACCACCATAGCATATCAGCAGAGGACTTGCCACAGACCCATGCTGTCTCTATGCCTGCCATTTAAGTTTCTGTAAGGTTCCTAGATATCGAGTCAGTGTTAGTCATGAGTTCCCTCTCATGTCAAGGGTCTCAGGTTAAACTGAAGTAATAAAGTGAAAAACAAAGTTCTGGGAATATAGAAATAAAGGTAAAAACAAGAGATTTTAGAATGAAACAGTAAGCCAAAACTACCTATTGTAGAGACATTTGCTTGTATAAGAAAAACAAACTTTTTAAAGGTCAGGAGGACTGGGCTGAACTAAAAGCTGACCAGAACATAACTGGTAAGAACAAGATTAGATGCTGTACCCCTCGCTGTATTAGGGTCCAAGAACACCCTGACCTTACAAAATTTCCGGGACTTTCCAGCATGACCCATTCCAGGGGCCTTCCAGGTACAACAGTTAGGTAAGAGGGCAATGAAGCCAAAAACAGCCCCCATGAGCAAGCCAACCAATGCCTGAAGAGATCCTTTGATACTGCACCAATCAGAATAAGCCAGTTAGCCCTGTTGCCTCTGTAAATTATAAAAGATGTGTGCTTTCTGAGTTTATGGTTGCCTCTTCCCACCGGGATGAGCACCCCACATGCATTGGCCACACAAGTTGGATCAATAAACCTTGTTATTGCAGAGATCGATCGTTGTCAAGTTGTGATCTGTGGATAGCGCATTGGGTCTAAGACTCTCTCAGGGTCTCACAGAGTCTTACTAAACCAAACATTGGATGGCCACTAAAACAACTTTGTTACCATCATGTACTTGCTCATCTTGCAGGAAGGACCAATTGTAGGGGTGTGTGTGTAAGGGGTGGGGGTCCATGTTCCTCTTTCTGTAGCCTATAGAGTACCTTCTCTCCTGAAAGAGACTAGGACATAGGGATGAAGTCTCCAAGCCTGCACAGCTTGATTTCTGCATTCAGTGAGGTGTGTGGAATTTGTCCTCATTAATGGGGCCCTGCTCTCAGTTATACAGAGAGAGCAAAGTTTTGTCCTAGCATCAGCATGGATTGTTTAAGGATCTCCAAGGGACCATATTGGCCAACAGCTCAACCAAATGTAATCCATTTCCAACGTTGAAGCCCTGGCTGGCTACAAAGGATGGTCAGTTCAGACTCCATATCCTCTATTCTTGGAGTCTTCATTAGGGTCACCTTACAGCATCCAGGAAGTTGCTGTTGTACTGGGTTTTTACTCTAGCCCCAAAATGACCCCTAATTCCAGCTGTTTCTCCCTGCATTGTACTTTAACCCTGCATCCTGCAACTGACTGACCCTACCCGTTACCATCAAACCCCAGTCTACTAACAGAAACTACTCTATTTCTCCTTTAGAAGGAGATCTGTGCTTCCCTCTATAGCCAACCTCTTTATCTTGCCTCTGTGTTTTTGGGGAATACCTTGATTATTATTTATCTAAAAGGCAATATCTAGTTATAAGTGAGTGCATTGCCATGTTTGTCATTCTGGGTGTGGTGACTTAAGGTGGGTATTTTGTTATTGTTGTTGCATTCAATTGCCTGCAAATTCAGGATGTCTTTTTTTAAATGTCTGAGTGATGCTCCATTGACGGGCAGGCTCCCTGCTGGCAGTTCAAGGTGAGAGGGACAGAAAGAACCTGGTCCAGCCAAGCCTTTTTGGGCTGAGTGGGATGGTGAGTGTCAAGGCTCAGATCTCCTGCCTCCAGAGAATAACAGGAGAATAACCACCCCAAGCTGGGTGTCTGTCAAAGCAGGAACTCCGTTAATGCCAAAGCCAGGGCCAAATAGAGCCCAACATTCCATTGTATAAATGTACCACATTTTTTGTTTATCCATTCTTCAATTGAAGTACCTCTAGGTTGTTTCCAGTTTCTGGCTAGTATGAATTAATATGCTATGAACATAGTTGAGCAAATGTCCTTGTGGTAGCATAGAGCACCTTTTGGATACATTCCCAAGAGCAGTGTAGCTGGGTTTTGAGATAGATAGATTCTCAGTGTTCTGAGGAACCGTGATTCTGAGGAAATACTGACTTCCATAGTGGCTGTATTAGTCTGTACCCCATGAGCTGAGGAGAGGAGAGTTGTTCCCCTTTCTCCACATCCTTGCCAGCATGAGCTGTCAATTGTATTATTGATCTTAACCATTCTGACTTGTACAAGATAGATTCACAAAGTAGTCTTGATTTGCATTTCCCTGATGGGTAAGATGGTGATGTTTTCTTTAAGTATTTCTCAGCTTTTTGAGATTCCACTGTTGAGAATTCTTTGTTTATATCTATACCCCATTTTTTTTTCATTGAATTTCTTGCATTTGTAAGCCTAATTTCTTGAGGTCTTTATATATTTTGTATATTAGGCCTCTATAAGATGTGGATTTGTTTAAAAAATCTTTTCCCATTCCTTAGGCTGCCTCTATGTCCAATTGACGGGGTTTTTGCCACTTCTAATCTACTTTCTACTATTGGAAAAGAGGAGAAATAGTACACACGATGAGTATTGGCTTGTAATTTCTTAATTTTTTTTTGTATAGTCTTGTACTTCATGTTTAAAAGACTTATATGCCTTGTTGTGTTTTTGTCTCCTTTTATTTGTGGTGCTATCTATGTTGTGTGATCTCATTCCTCATGATCTAAACAAATTTCTGTTTCTATGGAAAATAATAGACCTTCACCTATTTTTTGTCTTCTGAAAATTTACTAAGAGTGTCTTGAGTTTTTGATAGTTTGGGAAACAGTTTAAGTTTCCTCTTCCTGATCCTGAAGGCTTGCCTCTCCTCATTTCTTTGCAGGTCTGTCTTCTGGTTGTTGAAATCTGCAGTTTTTGGGTTTTTGCTATTTAAGTGATTGATATGGTTAACACATTTGATTTGGGTTTTTAAAACTTTCTGATATATTATTGTCTCTTTGTCCTAATGAGCTTCAGTTGTCAACATTTTAGAGATGCTGTAGTCCTCTGAGGGAGCCTCACTTGAGGTCATGCCCTTATCAAAATGGCTGGATGTTGTGTCCCTGATAGATTGTGTTGTATGGTGACTGATGTGGGAAGGCTCTTCCACTGAGAGTGGCAAGACCTCTAGGCAAGTGGGCCTGGGCTGCATATGAGAACTAGCTGAGCATGAGACAGTGACCAAGCAAGAGGGGAAGGCAGGAAACAATGTTTGTCTATGGTTTTTGCCTTATTTTCTTGAAGCTTAAGTTTCTATCCTAAGCTTCCAAACTGATGGATTGTGATCTGGCATTCCATCAGTTGCTTGAACCTGTTCATTACCTGAGTTGCTTTTGGTTAGAGGATTTATTCAAAGCAGGAGAGTAGCAAGAACCAAGGAGGGAAAAAGTGATTTTGTTACTGGACAGAAACGGGAAATGTTCTCAGAACATTGACAGAAGTTGAAGTCATAGGATTTCAGTTAAAATTAGATGAAAACATTTTTCCATGAAAAAATTAGGTAGGGGTCACTTGTGTGGTAATTTGACCCAAAATCTTTCTTATTCTGCCCATGCTCTGTGAAATTGAGTAAGGCAGCATTAAAAAATAAGTGGATTTAATTCTTTTTTTTAAAGATTTATTTTATTTATTTTATGTGTATGAGTACACTGTAGCTGTACAGATGGCTGTGAGCCATCGTGTGTGGCTGCTCTTGAACTCAACCTCTGTTCTTGCTCTGGAATAATTTACTGCAGCTGTCTTCAGATACACCAGAAGAGGGTGTCAGATCTCATTATAGGTGGTTGTGAGCCACTATGTAGTTGCTGGGATCGGAACTCAGGACCTTCGGAAGACCAGTCAGTGCTCCTACCTGCTGAGCCATCTCGCTAGCCCTGGATGTAGTTCTTCAGTGAAATATTGAATCCACTGGAAGATTATTACTAGTAACTCATTCAGGACTAAAATGAAAAACAATAAGCAACAAGTTGGACTGAAATTAAAGTCTGTGGCTTGTAGAGAAAAACAGCACTGGGTAGTTTCAAATGACAGCCAAATGCTGAGACAGAGGCCTGGATTGAGGATTGAAAGCCTAAGAAGTTGTCCTAAAGGAACACACACTCCTGTTATGCCTTCAATGAATGGAAAGTGGGGTAGGCAAAGTGATTCCTAGTCCTTGGAAGGAACTTCATTACAAAACCTGGTACAACTGTGGTTCAAGAGTGGGAAAGTCCATCCTAATTTAGAATCCAAACTTGACAGGAGCATCCAAGTTCTGAAAATAAGAAAGATGTAAAATTTAAGGTCATGGATTCTTCCCCTGTGTTTTCACTTTAGTACTGTTCCAGCCATCGATGCTTGCCAGAGTCAGAGCCCCAGTGAGGGAGGGTACTATAAGAGTACATTGCATGAACCTGTGAAGATGAAGCGTGAGTTGCATTTTGAGACCACAAGATGTTGAGACACCTAACCTGTGAGACACCTGCCAAGGACAGCTGCATTCAGGGAGGACAAGTAACTAAACTGAGAGATGTATAAGAAGTTTCAGGGATAGAGCCATCTAGAATTTCTCTTGCAAGGCTATATCCTATTCAAAGAGCAAAGAAATGACAGAAGTGAACCTTATTACTTAGGTTCCTTCTAAGATGACTTGGTTATTACATTAGAACTTCTTGGTTCTGAAATCAGTGGGGAAAGCACCAGAATCATACAAATATATTAAGAATGAAGCATACATTTACAGTGATGCTGGTATCATGGTTTCTGTTTTACACATATATGGAATATTTTAGGATGAATTGACTTATGATGATGTGAATGTGAACTTCACTCGAGAAGAATGGGTGTTGCTGAGTCCTCCACAGAAGAATCTCTATAAAGACGTGATGCTGGAGACCTACTGGAACCTCAATGCTGTAGGTAAGACTATGAATTTTGTCTCACTTTTTAAAAAGGGGAAAAAGTGTTTCTTTATTATTGATTCTTTTCTGTAATGTCAATTGAGAATGAGGAAGAATGAGGTGGCTAAATAAGGTTTACTAAAGAAAGTAATTTAAATTTGCCTAATTTCCAATAATATATCATACATCTTCTGGTACTATATTTTAGGCTACAATTGGGAAGACCTTACTATTGAAGAACATTGTCCAAGTTCCAGAAGACATGGAAGGTAATTAATTTTATGTGCAAGTTGGTATGAATATGCCTCTGAAAAAATATTAATGTGTCCTGGAACTTTTAAAGAAAAGCAACAGTATTAAAAATAAGAAAAGCACCGCTTCAAGTATATTGATTATTAAATTCTCACAACTCCACATACCTCAGTTTCAGATGTCTGATTTGTGTTTTCAAGGCATTTCTTTAAAAGAGAAGACAAGGAAACAATGCCTTAACAGATATTACCATTTGAATCATAGACATGTTACGGCTACTCTGTAGAATTTCCAGTCTCTTCTCATAGCACTCACATATTGCCAAAGATATATATTAGGTGATAAGTATATATGTTTCTAATAAGCAAATATTCCATAGTAAAGCTGATTACTCATATGGTGTCTTTGCTAAGTTTAAGTGAGAAGGCAGTTTATGAGAGTCTAGAATGTTGTTAAGGAGTAAATTTCATTCCTATACCACATGTCTATGATGAACAAACAGCCAAAGTGCGTGAATGCAATGTGGAAGTCCTTCATTTGTTATTCTATTGTTAATAGGTATGTCTGGTGTCACAATGGATACAAGCCATGTGAGCATAGGGATATTAAAATGAGCAGTGTACCTCTCTTTCTCCAAGAAAAATTAAAATAAATGTGGCAGTCCACATTTGAGCAAATTTCTCAGTGTGATACAAGTCTATAATTAATTGGTTTTGCAACTTCAGTTGAGAATATATCCATAAACCCACACTGTAGAAAATCCCTATGAGTACTAGGATTGTGGAAATTCTTATCTGTTTGCCCTGGTTTTACTTGCCAATGTAGTATTGTAGTGTATTTCACAATATAGGAAAATCTGTGAATGTACTCTGTGGCAAAGCTATGAGATCTTCCATTTGTCTTCAAATTTGTACAAAATCTCATAAAGAAAAAGGATGCTACAAATTTGAACCATGTAGTAACCCTCTTATCATTACAGGTATGTAAAACAACTCATAATAAAGGGGAAACCATGAATGTAAGCAAAGTGATAAAAATCTTAAGATGTGATTTCTCTTCACAATTAGACCAAATTTAAAAATTAATTCCTCCAAATAGAAAGATTCATTGGTTTAGTGAATATGGTAAAGCATATGTGTCATTTACCTTTACAGGCATGAAATAAGTCGCACTGGAGCGAAATCCTTTGAAAATACTCAGTGTGGTAAAGCCTTTGCTTGTCACAGTTATCCTGGAAGGCATGTAAGAATTCGTACTGGAGAGAAACCCTCTGAACGTATTCCGTATGGGGATGTCTTTGTACATCACAGTAGTCTCCAAATGCATGAAGTAATACATACTGGAAAGAAACGCTACAAATGTAATCAATGTGATAAAGCCTATTCTCGATCCAGTACTCTTCGAGTACATGAAAGAATACATACTGGAGAGAAACCTTTTGAATGTGATCAGTGTGGTAAAGCCTTTGCACAGCAGTCTCATCTCAAAGTGCATATAGTAACACATACCTGTGAGAAACCCTATGAATGTAATTGCTGCGGTAAAGCCTTTGCACATCGTTGTCATCTCCAAGTACATAAAAGAATACATACTGGAGAGAAACCTTACAAATGTGTTCAATGTGGTAAAGCCTTTGGAGTTCAGAATGATCTTAAGAAACATCAAAGAATTCATACTGGAGAGAAACCCTACAAATGTAATCAGTGTGGCAAAGCCTTTGCATATCAATGCTCTTTACAAGCACATAAAAGAATACATACTGGAGAGAAACCCTATAAATGTAAGCAGTGTAGTAAATCCTTTTCTTCTCATGGTCAACTTCGAAAACATGAAAGAATTCATACTGGAGAGAAACCTTACAAATGTAATGAATGTGGTAAAGCCTTTGTATGTAATGCTAGTCTCCGAAACCATAAAGCAACACATCCTGGAGGGAATCCCTATGAATGTAAGCAATGTGGCAAAGGCTTTGCATATCAAAGTTCTTTACAAGCACATGAGAGAATACATACTGGAGAGAAACCCTATGAATGTAAGCAATGTAGTAAATCCTTTTCCTCTCACAGTCATCTTCGAAGTCATGAAAGAATTCATACTGGAGAAAAACCTTACAAATGTAATGAATGTGGTAAAGCCTTTGCACAGCAATCTTCTCTCAAAGTGCATAAAATAACACATACTGGAGAGAAACCTTACAAATGTAATGAATGTGGGAAAGCCTTTGTTTTTCAGAATAATCTTAAAAGACATGAAAGTATTCATACTGGAGTGAAACCTTATGAATGTAAGCAATGTAGTAAATCCTTTGTCTCTCATTATGAACTTCAAAAACATGAAAAACTTCATACTGGAGAGAAACCTTACAAATGTAATGAATGTGGTAAAGCGTTTGCACGACACTTTCACGTCAAAACGCATAAAATAACACATACTGGAGAGAAACCTTACAAATGTGATCAGTGTGGTAAAGTTTTTGGATATCAGAGTACTCTTCAAGTACATAAAAGAATACATACTGGAGAGAAGCCCTATGAATGTGATCAATGTGGGAAAGCCTTTGCAAATCCAAGTTATTTCCACATACATAAAAGAATACATACTGGAGAGAAACCTTACGAATGTGTTCAATGTGGTAAAGCCTTTGTAACTCAGAATGATCTTAAGAAACATGAAAGAATTCATACTGGATATAAACCTTCCTAATGTAGACAATAAAGTAAAGCCAATTTACCATCAAGTCACCTCCAACTGCATTTAAGAGCACATACTAAAGAGTAACCCTATGAGTATAACCAATGTTGTATAAAGCCTTTATAGTGATCTTGAAAGGTGTTGTGGTTTACATATACTTGGCCCATGGCGAGTGGCAGTATTAGGAAGTATGTTCTTTCTGGAGTAGATGTGGTGTTTGAGGAAGTATGTCACTGTGCTGGTAGACTCTGAGATACTAAGCTTATGCTCCTATGAGGGCTGAAGAGTTTTCTGGCCACCTTCTGATCAAGATGTAGAACTCTTGTCTCCTCTAGCACTATGTCTGCTTGGACACTGCTGTTCTTTATGCCTTGATGATAATAGACTGAACTTCTGAATCTGTACGCTACCTCCAATTAAATGTTCTTTATAAGAGTTGCCTTGGTCATGGTATCTTTTCACAGCAATAAAACCCAAATGAAGACAAACAACATCAAAGCTACCACACTGGTGAGAAACTGACAAGTACATAGTTCTGTGCATGGTTGACAACATAAATAACATGTTTTAAGTACCCTCTTCTTCCTTCTCTCCTACCATTTTTCCTCATCTATATTCTTTTACATCTCCTTTTCCTTCCCATTTCTTTTTCCCCCCATGAGGACAGTGATGTATTAAGATAGAATCTCATAAGAAAAAAAAAAACAACCTTTTTTGTAGTGCGTTTAAGCACGTTTACTAAGAGGGTTGTGGCTTTGAGTCCACTTGACGAATTAATCTTTCTGGGAGCCAGCGTGTTCCGTCCTCTTTCTGGGAAAATATATACTCGGACCCTCTGCCCCAGAATAAAGTGGGGTTAAGATAATGTGCGTTAATAAGTGGAGTGACACGCCATTCTATCACGGCATAAAAATTGAAAATGTGTGGATGCCAGTGGCAATCCATAGCAGACTGACTTTTAGCATCAGCCTGTGAAAAATTATATATATTTTAAAACAAGCCAAAAGCGAGGCATGCCTTAAAAGAGGCAAAAAATGAAATATGTTTTTGAAAACAAGCAAAAAACAAAATGTTTTTGAAGTGGGGTACATATTCCCCCTTCCTTTCAAAGTGCGAAATGCACATTGAGTAAATATTGTCTCTGAGAAATAACTTATCTCAGTAATATGGATAACATTAGATTGTTAACAAAACATTTCAAATGCCTGACTATAATAGTCAGTTTTATAATATGTTCCAATCTAGTTAGGAACACCAAACAGAAAATTAATGTAGGCAATGACTACATTTTTTGTTGTTTTCTAGTTAAGACAATTTTAACTAGAAAAATTGAAAAGGTGTCTATAGTTACATGTGCATTTTTTATTTTTTAAAATCAGAATTTTTTTTTTTAAAATACCAGATTATCATCTTAAGCTATTACTATTTTGATGATACAAAGAATCTTAACTTTAGTTGTATAAGCATGAACATGTAGTTTAGAGTAGTCTTGGATTGAAAAATCCTCCCACCTCTACCTCTTGAAGGCTGAGATTATAGGTGTGTATATCCTGCCCAGGTTTTTCAAGCAGGAATCCATGGATGTGGAACCCTGAGCTACAAATTAACTGTGTAGTCTTTGGGAAATTACTAATGTGATGACATTATTGAGGAGTAGACTCAGACAGTACAGTTGTGCCTCCACTCTTGCTACCTCCTAGAAGCCCACTACTATAGAGGTATGGAGTAAGTAAGCTTAGGCATTAGTTATAAAGCAGCCTGTTTTACATGAGACAATAATAGGCACCAAAAGGACCAAGAGGGACTAGAGCTTAAAGCACAGTAAAGGCATCCTGAAGCCAGAAAAGGACTCCAAGAGATGCTCTAACAGAGTCAATAATCCTTGGTTGCAAGGACCAACCCCAGTGTGTTAAGAGGTGTAAGAGAAGTTTCCAAGGTGTTTCCCCCTAGTTTCAGATGGTGTTTATTTCATTTAAACACTAGTGTTTATTTAAACCCAGAAACATATTGGATAGAGTTGAGATGAAAACCTTAAGAGTCACATGGCAGTGTTTGCAGAGCCCTGAACTTACTGACTGCAGAATAAAGAGGGGTTTGTGTTTTTCTGGAGGAGGAATGTCAATGAATCTGGGCTGGTAGAACAAGAGATACAAATGCTCAAAGAGGTCCAGGGAAATCTCCGGGCATGATATACTCCCAACACCCCTTCCCCTTTGTACTCTAACCCCTTGGTAGCCTGGATTCTTCCCCTCCCTGGTCCCATACAAGCCATTGGAGCCTTGCTTCTCTTTGCGTCCTGTGTCCTTCAGTTTCTAAAGCAGCAAATGAGTAGCATTGCAAAAATCACTACCAATCAGGTCTTGGTTCAGTATCAAGCTGTTCCCAACATAGAAGACAGTTATTCTGATGACACCTCTCCCTTATTAAAAGAAAAAGGCTGAGTTGTGGGGTAGTGAGCTGTGATAGTTAGCCTGGTCCCTGGTTGAGCTCAGGCTTAGAACCCAGTAGATCTGATGGGCTACTCTTCCTGCAAGAAATGGCAGGTGTTGGCCACGCCCCTTGGGCCCCTGGCACTTTTTGCAACTACACCCTCCCACAGTCCCCTACAGAGAGGTGTGTGGTCATCAGTCACATCTGAGCAGCACCAAGCCTTCCCACATGCAAATGTTTCCCCAAGCTCCCAGACTAAGCCAATGAGAATTACCTGCTGTCAGTCCCTGACCTACCCCAAAACTGTATATAAGAATCTTATCCGGAAGGATTAAAGGTGAAAACTACTCCATCATCCCAGAGCTTCTGTCATAAGAGCTAGAAGACTTGCGAAGAGGCCTGCTCTCCTGAAATGCCATCGGAAACTCCACTGCACTCCTCATTGGCTAGTTGGCCTACTTGGCCCAGCCCAACCTAACTCATATGACAATAACAAGGCCACACTGAGTGTCCTAATTTCTGGTCACATTTCTCCTTACCTTTTTCTAAAACTTGCCTGCTATCCTTCTTTGTCGTTTGTGGATTTCTCCTACCTAGTCAATAGCACAGAAACGATGAAGTTTGGAAAGTTCTGGGCTCTGGTCCTACCTCAAAGTACCAAGTACCAAAATACTAAACTAGCAATGAACTTCTGTTACTTTAATCTTTCACTGGTGTCAGAAAGCCAGGTTCCTGAATCAATCTCAATGTTTAGAAACTCTACCTTCCAAAGTGGAAGGTTTGAAGATAGGGACTCACTTCAGTTACTTATTTCACTGTCACACAGAACAGTAGAACCTGATGAAATACAGACAGCTCATGTACATGCACAACATGGTCCTGGTGTGTAGTTTGAAATAAAATTGTGTGATTGTTGTGCCTGCTTCTTGGTGTCTGTCAGACAGAGAGTTTTATTTGTTTGTCTGTCCTCCCGCCTTTTAAAAATTCTTTGCACCAATGCTGAACTGTTTTTGCAGAACAGATTTGTTCTTTCTGACAGTTTCTGTCTCTATTGTTGGTTAATTTAGTTATGTTTCCCTGTGTAATAGGTATACATGACTTTATTCATCACTTATTGTCACCAAGTCTTTATAATCAACTGCTTTTCCTCTTTCTTAGAAGCAGCTGAATTTATAGAATCATGTGTCTCTAGCTATTTGACACACTGAATAGAAGTGTGTTCTACTGTTTGTGATCTTAAGCTAATCTAAGATATACTATTAAGAATAATGTATGGCCTTTCCACTTGAGAGGTGATTCATGAGAATAAAAATCCTGTAAACATGCTAAAATTTAGAAAACAGACTTTATTTACGTAAATATGGTAACAATCCTACAGGATAATTTTAAGAAATCATTTTCTTCCATTTATATGTATAATTAAGATAGTCATGAGTTAAGGGTAATTTCCTCTGTTTTTAAAAGCAATGTATTTGATGTGTGAGGGGAGTTGCATCTGTGGGTCCTTGTCTTCTCTGTTGCATGCATAGAGCATCCCCCGGCTTGCACATGCTTTGCACTGCTCCAGTTCTAGCCAACTGACCCTCTCAAACTTAAGTGAAACAAATAGTGCATAACAAGTATAATAATTATGCCTTTCAGATAGATGAGGAGACTTCTTATATAATAACAGTATAATAAAGTACTGATAAAGACCTCTGTAGGATTTACAGTTGAGTGAAAGGGGCTAATATATTTTCTATGTAAATAACATCATAATCCAAATGTATCTTAGACATGTACCTAAGCCTCATATACCAAAAGGGCTGTGGTTCCCATAATTCAAAGATATCCATCATGTGACTTTAATAACAGTATATGATTTTAATGGAAAGTCTTACATTACTACCTGAGGGGCTCCTCTTGCTTTTCTGCTTTTGATGTTCTCATTTAAATACTTTAATTTTTAAGTATAAATTGTATTTACAAATTTCTATCTTCTTGAATTTATGGGCTTTTTCACAAGACAATGTACTCCTTACCTATCTGTGAGATTTGTCTTCTGAGGCCTCTGGGTACCTAAATTTTATATTACAAAATGAAATTATTCTTCACCATTCCCTGAAAAGTGCTGACCATTGTCCTGTCTCCTGCTGTTTCCATGCTAGTAAATAGCAGGTGGTGAGCTGCATTGAGGCACATGCATGGAAGGACTCCAGCCCTCTTTCAAAGCACTGACATGCCACTAAGTTCTGTCTGTAACTGTGTCTCTTTCTGGAGAGAACAGATTCATTTAATGAAGTTAGTATTCATACAATAGCTTTTTGCCTGTTTTATTGTGCTGTGTAAAACTAGTAAAGGTCACTATCTCATGGGACTTTATTATAATGTGACTCAGTGCAGATGGCCTACATGTATGCAGGATACTGTTGTGGAGTATAATCTGAAATACAATTTAGAATTTATTCTGCCTGCCAATTGTTGTCCCTTAATGTAGATGGTCTTGTTTGTTCTCTTCCCCTTTTAACATTTTAAAGTGATTTTCTCCTACCCTAAGCTTTGGTTTTCTTCTTTCCATTTCTGTCTCCATGGTCATCTAACTTACAGCTGTCTTTGTGGTCGTTTTCAGTGGCCTTTTCCCTCAATCATTTCCTCAAAGCTTACTGGTGTTTGTTTCTTTTAAAAGAAGCAGAATCATTTGTATAATTTATGATTTGTTAATGTCAATATACATTATACTATATAACTGTAAACATTCTGATATATAATATGAAGTAAAATTAAGCATTTTTTTCTCCTCTTTGATGGTGTTTAGTGATTTCAGTTCCCAACTTACGCTCGGCTACTAGCTATTTACTAACAGAAAACAGGGCTTAAATGTACTCTTATGGCTCAAAATATTTAAGTAGGATAAGGCAATTTCTTTTTTTTAAATTTGTTTATTTATTTATTTATTTTTATTAGATATTTTCTTTACTTACATGTAAATTTCTCCATTCCCAGTTTCCCCTCCAAAAAATAAAGAAACAAACAAAAACAACAAAAACAAACCCCTGTTGCTTCCCCCCTCCCGATACCCCCATACCTGCCACCCTACCCTCTCCCACTTATTGGCCCTGGCATTCCCCTACACTTGGGCAAAGAACTTTCACAGGGCCGAGCTCTTCTCCTCCTATTGATGATCAAATTGCAATCCTCTACTATACACTTGCTGCCAGAACAATCAGACCCGTCTATGTGCAGTCCTTGGTTGGTGGTTGAGACCCTGGGAGTTCTGAGGGTACTAGTTAGTTCATATTGTTG
>NW_022196905.1:147708251-147708427 GCF_008632895.1 Mastomys coucha | reverse complement strand
CCTTTCTCTAACTCCTTCACTGGGGACCCTGTACTCATATCAATAGATGTCTGTGAGCCTCTACATCTATATTAGTCAGGTACTCTCAGAGCCTCTCAGGAGATAGCTGCTGGCTTGCCCTTCCTTCAGTCTCTACTCCATAGTTAATCTCTGCAACTCCTTCCGTGGGTATTTGG
>NW_022196905.1:147703179-147707907 GCF_008632895.1 Mastomys coucha | reverse complement strand
TGAACATGGTGGAGCATCTGTCCTTCTTACATGTTGCAGTATCTTTTGGGTATATGCCCAGGAGTGGTGTAGCTGGGTTCTCCGGTAGTACTATGTCCAATTTCTGGAGGAACTGCCAAACTGATTTCCAGAGTGGTTGTACCAAGGCAATTTCTTTTACATGAGGCATACTTTGTGATATTAAAAGTCATGTAATTCAGTTTTTTTTTTTTTGCAAAATTTAACAAATATATGATGGTTGTAATCAGTACTCTAATCATTACTAATTTAAGGATGTTGGTTCACATTCTTCTACTATACACAAAAGTAAAATCTTCATATCTTATCTATAGCTAGTTATGGTGTGAATAGCAGAATATATATGAGGATATTTAATTGATAAATATTAAGTAGTTGCTTCTTTTTCTTCATCCATATGTTGTAATATGTAAGGACAGTTATTTTGTAAACAAGCATTCCAAACATGAAACTTCCCACCTTCCCATCTTCAGAAAACATCTAAGGAACAAAACTAAAAGAAAAAAAATATGTCATAAGTTCCTGTACTCAGAGCAACCTGCTGCCAAGACATCGAAGGAAGCAGAGCATGCCCACAGTGGATCCCAGAACATGCTCTCTTAAGTAAACCATTAAAGATTTCAAAATGAAAATTTGTATAGTTCTTAGAAAACATGAACATAATGTTTGTCCCAAGGAAGAATGACTACCTCATATCTCTAAGGGAAATGAAAACTTAAAGTTTATTCCATTTTAAAAAATAGTATATTTTGTTTGAGAGCAAAGATGTGCTATCCTATGTCTGTTGTAGTGTGTCCAGATAAGAGGATCTTATCTGGCCAGCTTTGGACATGTTCTGGACCTCATACACAACTTTAGTCCCAACTGTATCCTTCTCAACTGATCATTAAAGATCTAAGTGAAAATAAATTACACTCTGAATATAACAAACCAGAAATTAATAAGCCTTGTAAACAAATGAAAATTTTTATAAAATAAACAGTAAGTATAATAATAAAATGATAAAAGACTAGTTACATTTTAAATGAAAGGAACTAACATGCTTTTATGAAAATGAGTACAACATAAAACAAAACAGAATTAACCATACATTTGATATCAGACATGTACTGTAAGAGCTAAGTTTGAGACTTGTGCTGGCTAATGAAAAAATTACAGAAAAACACAGTGGGCCAAGGCCAAGCATGTCCAAATAAGCCTGGGCAGAAGTAAACAGGCTGTTAGACATCCTGAGAACTAGCAGGTCAAAAAGACATAAACTATAAAGATAGAAAAAAAAACATGCAAGAACATGTCTGGGCAGACACTGAGTAGTGGGCCATCTGGTCCTCTTAGATAAGTTTTAAGGTCAGATGCTCTGTTGACTCAGATTAACACCAACCTTAGGAATTTTCCACTCTGTTCTGCACATAATATAGTTAATATATGAACTAGCCAATCATGTATAGCCACACTGAATCCTTTGTTCCCCCAGACCTTTTTCCTATATAAATCCCTAACCCCTGAGCCTCGTGGTCAATTCCTCTAACTCCTGTGTGAGATAGGTGTTGATCCGGAGCGCTCCGATATTAAACGGCCTCATGTGTTTGCATCAAGATGGTCTCTCATGATTCCTTGGGTGCACATTCTCCCGAGACTTGAATGGGGGTCTCCCTTTGGGGGTCTTTCAGTACCATAAAATGTAGTTGCTCCCATAATACAAAGAAATGAATCATGTGACTATACAACAGTTTGATCCTACTTGTAAGCTCTATATCACTAGATAACTGGATCTATGGGTCTTCTTCCTCTGGCGTTTAAAATGAAATATTTCAGAATTCTGTTTGGGTTTGCATTTTAAAATAAGTTTTACAAATGTTCATGTTCTTGAGTCCATGTGCACACCTCCCCTTACTCTATTGATTTTGTTCTTTATTCCAAGGCCTCTAAGTCCTCAGATTTCATATGAGAAACTGAAGAAAATGTCCTGACACATCTGGCCATTATTTCACTCTGTCAGTTGTCTAACTCTTCTTAGTTAATATCAACAGGTAATTTTTTGAAAAACTGACAATAGGGGTAGGAGTTCAACTATTATTCAAGGACTAGAAACTGTGTTCAGAAAATGTTAGAACATGTTTTAAAATTATTTATAGTAATATATAAATATAAATATTAAGTTCTCTTCAGATCTAACAAAATTTTAGGGTGAGAGGGTTATGGGTTAGGGTTAGAAGTTGCAGGGTTAGGGTTAGAGGGGTGAGGATTGGGATTAGGGTTAGAATTAGAGTTGGGACTTTAGGATTAGGGATGTTAGGGTTAGGTTTAGAGGTTTGAGGTTAAGATTAGGGGTCAGGGTTAATGTTAGGGTTGTTAGGATTAGGCTTGTCAGGGTGAGGTGTTAGGGTTACAGTTAGGAGATTAGGGTTAGAGTATCAGAAGGTTATGTTTAGAGTTAGTGTTAAGGTTAGGTTTAGGGTTATGTTGAGAGTTAGTGTTAGGGTTATAGGAAAGGAAGAAAAGAAATCCCACATTGATTCTTGTTATGGGTAGGTTTAGAGCTCGGTTTGGTTTTATGGTTATAGTGTTATGGAGTTAGGGATTTAGGGTTAGGTCTTAGGAGATTGGGTTTACAGTTTAGGGTTGGAGTTAGGGGTTAAGGGTTACAATTAAGGTTAGTGTTGGGGAATTAGGGTTAGGGTTAGATTTTAGGTTAGGGTTAAAGTTAGGGTTGGGAGGGTTATGGTTTCAGTAAGAGGGTTAGAGTGATAGAGAATTAGAACCGAACACAGCTATTGCAAATTGCAAATCAGGGTTAGGGTTAGGGTAGGTTAGGGTTAGGTGTTAGGGGTTAGAGCTTAAGCTTTATGGTTTATGGTTTAGAGTTTAGGGTTAGGGCTAGGTGTTAGAGTTAGGGGTTAGGGTTTGGGGTTAGGGTTTGAGTTGAAGTTAGGGTAAGAGTTAGATGGTAGTATCAGGGCTAGGGTTTTGGGTTGTGGGGGTTAGAGTTAGGGTTTGTGTTAGGGCTAGGGTTAGGGTTAGGGTAAAGGTTAGTATTAGGATTAGGGTTATGGCCTCGGCCAGGTCCAGGGCCAGGGTTAGGGTTTGGACTAAGGTAATTGTTAGGCTTAGTGTTAGTGTTAGGGTTAGGGTTAGCGTATTTAGGGTTAATGTTAGGGTTAGAGTAGGGTTAGAGTTAGAGTTAGGGTTTAGGGATTAGAGGTTAGGGTTAGGGTTAGGTGTTAGTTCAAGATTATGGCCATGGATCCTGTTTGTGTTTTGTTTAGGTTTATGTTTATCACTAGTGTTAGTGTGCCGCAGGCCAGCCAATCTGGGTCTCTCTCAACCTGCTGGAGAAATGGGGTCCTAGTCAGGTCGACAAGGTGTAGGTGATTAATGTCAAACTGAGCTAACACAAGGGTCTGCTGTATCTGAATGTATTTGTACAATGTGAAATTCAGGCTTAAATAGCATACAGCAAGCAGAGCAGATGACAAGAGTCACGTAGGCAGGCGGGGGTTACAACAAGGTGTGCAAGACTGAGGTCAAGTAGGCAAGTGATCACCACATCAAGGTCAGTAGGCTCTGGTAGCCAGGTGTGAAGCTTGCAGAAGAAGAGTGGAGCCCTCCCTGTTGAGGCTATTTTGGTATTCCTATGCTAATTCTCTGGTTCTGCTGGAGGCAAGGACTAGAAGGTTTTGATCTAGCATTTCTTGCTGGAGGCAAGCAGTGGGGAGTTCTGACCTAACACTTCTAGCTAATGTCCTTGAGTGGAAGACCTTCATTACTCTCTAGTATGTAAAACATTCCTAACTATCATGCGACTGCCCTATGCAATGTGCTTGACCTCTGTTGCTAACTCTGAGGACAACCTTTCTGAAAAGGCACGTTCCTTGAGAGAAATTCCAAGCTAAGGACAGCTTGGCATTAAACTAGGATAGGTTGGAAATGTTGTGCTGGCCAGGAAACAATGCCCAATCTTAGCCATTTATGAGTTATTTCTTGTGGTACCTTTATGCCTAAATATGAGGGCGTGTTGACGATTGGAAAGCCTAATCTGGAACACGTCTGAGTTAGGAGATACCAGCGACTGAATATCCAGGAGGCACAGAACTCCTTTTGGATCCTTATTGTCTCTAATCCTAATCAGGCTTTTACCCCCGATATTTCAGATAAGACTGGAGTAGACAAGTGGGTGTGGCATTTCCTGCTTCTGCTTCTGCCTTCACTTCTCCACATGCCTTCATGAGTGAGAGGGGTGGGGCCGGTCGGACCAGTCTGTCTGGAATCCAGATGGGGGATTCTGCATTCCGCAGAAAAACATGCATATCCCTTTTCCAAGGTGATTAAGACATCGGAGCCCTTCCAGACCCCGGTCAAAAGGTCCTTCCAATATCCAGACCGAAGGGCTACCGATGTCGTTGTCACAGAGAGCCTGGCAGGTCGTGGGAACGGTCACAGAGAAGCGGCACCTGCGGCCCGGGCTGGCTCAGTGCCGGGGTTCAACGGGTACCTTCTCTTTTCTGGCCGACTAGGTGCCCCGGTTGCCCTCGACCCTCCAGCTCCGGGGTCTGGGCGCGCTATTTCTACAGACTGGGAAAGGCCGGCCCTAGTGGACCGAGTAGGCCAGGCTTGGGACATTGTCTCGGTGCAGGACTGAAGCCACTCAGTGCAGCAGCCTCGAGCCAGCTCAGCCGCAGCGCAAAGTCGGGGCCAGTGGATGCGCGCCAG